>NC_009185.1:133872-253872 GCF_000149385.1 Cryptococcus deneoformans B-3501A
CAACCCATAATGGTAATACAATCGCTTACAAGTGACATGTTGTTGGAGAATATCAAACTGTTTATACACAGTAGTCAAAAGGGCATGAGAATGCTCGTCCGTGATCAGAATCTTCCATGTACCAGCTGGGATCGATTGAATAGCTGATGTGAACCCTGCATTGCGAGCAATAAGTCAGCGCTGATGGCGACATGAAGATACCATTGGATGTGCACTAAGCTGGTGCAAGGCAGTCGAGCCGACGGCGTGTTGAGCTCGGGTGGAAACTCACGCGCTTTCAAGAGGTCCTTGAGGGGCATATTGCTATTATCTTTGAGGTTGTCGTCTCAACTATAGGATACAGGATTTCGGCGGTAAAGTATAGGATTTGAGGTGTGGAACAAAGAGATGGAGATCACCAATGACGACGGTCAGGGCGCGTGCACCGTGGTATATTGTTGTTTTACTTTTGTTTCATCACACTTTTTTGTCCAGCTCCTATAAGTATACCTCACATCATTCATCTGCCCAAGATGGATCAGCAGGTGCTCCAGTGCCTTCAGTCCACATTGTCGCCTGAAGAAAATGTCCGGAAACATGCAGAAGAGCAGCTCAAGCAGCTTTTCGCCGTCCCCGGTATGTTTCGTCTCATGTCGCTTGGATGTTGCTAATGACGGTGCAGAGGGTGGGCTGAGTCTGGCGAGGCTGTTAAATGCCCAGGATGTACCCTTGTTCCAGCGACAGATGAGTCTTCTTAATAAGGAACGCGACCATACGTACTAACATTGCTTTACTCAGCCGGCGTTCTTTTGCAGCAGTATGTCAACCAACATTGGACTCCAGCTTCGGCCCAATTTCAACACCCTATAACTCCTATAGAAGTATGCAGATCATCCCTTGTTTAAGGAGGAACGATGTTGACATGAAAAACGCAGGTAAAAGCCCAAATAAGACCACTCGTTTTTAGCGGTCTCTCCGACCCCGAGCGGAAGATTCGTCTCGCCAGTGTAAGTTTCCAAAAATATCATTATGAATTAATTTCATGTGCTACTAGGCTTTCTCTCTTTCAGCCATTGCTAGATATGACTGGCCAGATGACTACCCCGACCTTTTACCGCAGCTTGTCAACTTACTCACATCCGGCTCCTCTGACTCGGTTCACGGCGGCATGCGTGTAATCTCGGACTTTGTGCGCAATGAACTGAGCGAAGATCAGCTTTTGCCTGTCGTTCAAGATCTTCTTCCCGCAGTTCTGAATATTCTAGCCAACCCCGAAGTACGTAGACTGTATTTTCGTGCTAGTCAGACACTGACCCACGACAGGCTCACTCTCCCTCCACTCGTGCTTCCACTGTGCACGTCTTCCGACAAGTCGTCCGCATGTTGGAAACTGTCCGGGAGGAGCAGCCTAGAGCTGTCAAGTCAGCGCTTGAATCGTTGGGTGCTGTTTGGCTCGACGCTTTCTCTCAGCTTTTGTCTCAAGATGCTGGTGCCGAGGTGCAACAGAACTGGGAATCTCTCAGTATCCGGATCGAAATCTTCCGAGTAAGCTCCTTTTAGCATCCATTGAACACGAACTCACTCGTCCTCAGACATTATCCCTCTTCCAAAGTGCTTTCCCCCGAATTATCGCTCCCAATGTCCCGTCCTTCATCCGCCTCGCCATCCTCAACCTCCAGTCACTCCTTCCCTTATTCACCGCTTTTTACCTTTCTACCACTGACGACACCCCTGAACCCCCTTCACCTACTTCTGACTCTGGCACAGGCATGACCGACCCCAAAATTGACATCACTGATCTTGCTTCTGCCATCTTTGACTATCTTACACCCACTGTGAGGACGAAGAGCGCAGTTGGTGTGTTGGTGGAAGGTCAAGACGAATCAGCAAGGGCGACAGAGGTGTTGGAGAATTTAGTTAGAGTTGTGCAGGAGTTTACGCAGATCACCAAAGAGAATGCAAGTTGCCTCTTACTCTTCATTGGGGTTGTACTGATCAGATGGTGTAGGCCGAAGAGTGGATGGAAGACACCAATGCGTTCGTTATCGATGAGGACGAAGAAACTGAAGAGTACAGCGCAAGAACATCTGGTTATGATCTCATTGGCGTAAGTCTGCTTTTCCAGCTTTCATAAACAAAAATAAATGAATGTCGCGAGATAGTCTGTGATGGACAAGTGGACCAGGCCTGTGGCGGCCATTTTACAAAATCTCACAAACACCAGAGTTCAAGAGTCCGCTTCTGCCAAGCAATCGGGTAGCCCCGACTGGTATGTCTTACATCTGCAGTACGAAACAAGATGCCCAACATTGTGCTGACATTTGTGAGAACAGGTGGAAGCCTCTTGAATCTGTGCTTGCGATGCTCGGAGGTATCTCTGACGATATCCGGAATGCGCTTGAAGAGGATTTGGAGAAGAAGCGATCACCTACAATCGACGTATCGTATTTGTTCGATCAGGTCATCCCCAGTCTTCTTGGTCAATCAGGTGAGTCCAAGTTCATACCCGACGTTTGAAATGTCGTCTGTATTAAGGGGTATTAACAAGATTGATATAGAGGCTCCCTTCTTGCAAGGCCGAGCGTTTGTCTTTGCGAGCCAGTTTAGCTCTTTCTTGCCTCAAACGCTTGTGACACAGTATCTCAATGCTGCTGTTTCTGTTCTCGAATCACCAGAGGTTTCTGTCCCTGTAAAGATCTCCGCTGTCAAGACCATCAAAAAGTGAGCTTCCATATCACAAGTGTATGCAACTCTGGCTGACCATTATGCTTAGCTTTTGCCGACATGTCGATACTGCCATCCTCCAACCTCAAACCGGCAAGCTACTCAGTCTCCTCCTGCCACTTTTACCTCAAGCGGAGCGTGAGACCCTTTATCTTCTTCTTGAGACCATCCGGGCTATCACTTCTATCGATGACAGTATCTTGAACGCACAGAACACGAGACCTGTAGTAGAGCAGATGTTTGACGTATGGTTGAGGTGTGCTGACGGTTCGTGCCTTCTTGTTCACTATTTTTCCGAACAAAACGGATAACTGACAAACTTGACTTCGGTAGACCCTGTTACCACATCGATCATCGAAGAGAACATTGAATCCCTCACCCTTTTCCCTGACCCCGGAGTCCTCAGTGCCCTCGTGCACACTCTTGCCCCCAAGCTCGCCGCGGCCATCTCCACCCCTGTCACCGATGAGATTGTCCATATTCCTGGCGAAGCTGTGCAACTGGCGAACAGTATGATTAGGATGCGAGGAGGTCCCTTAGAGACTGAGTTGGTGGCTACTGTCACTAGGGCTGTGATGGAAATCTTGAGGACTACGGATGATATGGATGTCATCCAGGTAAGTAATGGTCTTGGGGGGAGGGGAGGAGTGTATAGGGGCTGATAGGAGTAGCATGGAATGATCCATTTGACTCTGGTTGTGAGGAAGGACTGCCAAAAGCTTACACATTGGTGGGTCATCATACTTCACTGTTCGACTAGGATACTGAATTACTTTGCAGGCATGATCTCGAAGGTAACAACGGTATAGCAAGCATTTTTGGCCTTCTTGGTCGTTTCCTCGCCCCCACGTTTTCAGAGTCTGGCGGTATTTTTGTGGGTGAACTCATCATGCACCTGTTCCGCAAGGCCGGTGAAGCCATTGGCCCTGTGCTGCCAGACTTGCTGCGAGCTGTAGTGGCCAGGTTGGCTACCGCCACCATGCCTTCTTTCATCCAGGTATGTTTCTCTTTTCGGGACACTTATTGCGATTTAATGCTGACTGTCCTCATTTCCAGACTCTTGTCTTGCCTTTCGCCTACCTCTTCAGCACTGAACACACTGCTAACACCATCGATCTCCTCTCCCAATTCTCTGTGCCCGTTCCTTCTGGAGGTGAGAAGCGTGCTCTCGACCTTGTTCTTAGCGCCTGGTGCGACACTTCGGATACTATTACTGGATCATGGAATATAAGAGTCAGCGATATGGGTATGAGCAAGCTATTTGTCTTGTCGGACCAGAGGTTGAGGGAGGTTATTGTGAAAGGAGATTTGATCATTTCAGAGGCGAACAGGAACAGTAAGCGGTCTGGAATAAAGATATGATGGATGCTGATATATGAATAGCTATCATGACTCGCTCCAGAACTCGACACAGTGAGTCCACCGTATATGGAACTAAATATCGCCGTTGCTGATAAAGGCGCCAGCTCCCAACCAATACACTCAAATTCCTTTCCCTCTCAAAGCTCTGAAACTAATTCTCAAGGACGTCCAATCGGAGCCTACATCGGCGAAGAAGGCAACAACTGGTCTTGATATCGAGGATGATGACGGGGTACGTGTTTCATTCCCTTCCAAGCAGTTCCAAAAGAAGACTGACAGGTATGGGTGGTATGTAGGATGAGGAATGGGATGATGATGACCTTCTCGGTGGTGGCTCCAACGTGGGCGAATTTGACTACTTGTCTTGTGAGCGAATCTTACCCCGAGCCCAGATTATTCGCTGATAATATTCGACAGCATGGCTTGATAACAATGGAGCGGAAAGTGACGCGCAAGATGATGACGAAGATCTCAAGTCTGATCCTCTCGCTCAAATTGACCTGGGCGTAAGTTTGACCAGTCCGGTTATTTCTACGCTGAAATTGACTAATATATACTCTGCGCAGCAACATCTGACTGATGTCCTTCGACATGCATATGCTTCCAACTCAAATGGGATGCATGAGATGGTCGAAGGTCTTTCTGATGAGGAAAAGGGGATCTTAAGAGGTGTCTTGACACTTTAAGAGGTTTCTCAGGCAACATAGATGTACCTTGGTAATATTTTAATCTTATGCTTATTTGGCATGTATTGAGACGCATGGCAGAAGACTGCATACAATCAACCCGTTTCAAATATAAAAGTTAAGACCTGACTTAGTTAGCTAAGATCGGTCTTAGTTTTTAACGTATGGGGATCAGTTAACTAAGAACGGTCAAAAAGTCCAAAATTAGCTAAGACCAATCTTAGGTTCTTAGTTGCGTGTTCGGGATAAATAAATATGTCAAACCAACCAACCTCTCGATGCATATATCAACTTTTCCACTACTTCACATCATCTTTTTGCATGTATAAGTCGACCATAACTACATTTCCTCCTGACACCCTCTGCGGCACGCCTTTGGGATAGACCGGGCCTAACAGCAAGATCCTATCTTCTCTTCTCTAACATGACAGCATCATCAGCAAAGGGCAACAAGACCCCTCAACAACTTGTATCTGGCTCTCTTGCAGTACAACGCCGCATTATGTAGACAAAGCATACGGGAACCAATGGGATGCTGATTTTCTGTAAACTGGCTTGCCGATTATGGCAATCGGAGCTATACTATACAACAGGTCCTCCGCTGTCGGCAAGATCATCAATGTCGCGACGGAAGCCATCCTGAAAGAGTTTACCGAACAGGGCTATCGCAGCCACACCCTGCAATATGCGTAACAGACCTTCTAGGACTGGTCGCTTACATTTGAAGGGGAATGGTGAAAACGAGTTGTTATCCTAGGAAGGAGTAATCTTTTGGAGGTGATGAACAGCGATTCGCATGCTTCGAAAGTCATGTCACCCATTGTGACTGCGGTGGCAATAACAAGTGGTGATAAGCAGGTACGTACGTAGTCGGAGAAGATGGAGGGGCGCTGCGGCGTGAACCGATCGGCCGATCGCTAGAAGTTTTAAGCTTAACTTGAGGCTGCATGATGAGATGGCATATGAAATTTAGTATGGGAGGGAGACTAGGGAAAGCTGTCCACCCTCTGTCCTCTGTCCACTTTCGACTGTGCCTGGTGACGATCCCGTTCATAATTCAGGTTCGCGCACGATGTACAAATCCAAGTTCGCGTAAACGGACGAAAAATCAGGAAACGGGAACAAAAAAGAACGTAAGGATGAAACCGTTATACGTAACTAAATAATGGCCGAACAGATCTATGACCGAAATAAATAAGTCCTATATCAGATAATCGAAGAGATTTTCGGATCTCGGGTTTTCTGATCTTCGTAAGGCTTGGCTATCTTCAAAATTTGTCGCTTTCTCTTCGTCTTCCCCTTTCTACTGCTCTTGCCTAGCTTTTCCATTTTTCATGCAAAGCGTCCGCAGCTCATTTTTTCGAGAGTCAACTTTTCATAATCTAGTCCGCTCGCTTCATGTCGGATTCCAAGGATTGACTGGCCGTATAAAAGCAGCGGGCCAGATGCTTGTATTATGGTTTCTCCCCATTGATTTACGCTATCCATCATGGTGACCAACCATCATTCGCCGGAGGTCATAGAGCATGTCGCCGAAAAGGCACCTTCCTCTTCCTCCAACTCTGACGCTATTGAAGGCAAAGAGGACCTAGCGGCTAGCCAGTACGACACTATCTCTGGCCAATTACCCGAGCTCGCGGCAGTTGGCTCCAACATGGATCGCAAGAACGAGGAGAATGGCCCGCGAGCAGGAGAAGAACTCGAAACTGTTATCCCTTTGGCATATCGACTGATTGCGTTCTCAATGATTCTATTCTTCGCTACTGGCTCAAGCTACATGCAATCAGTGGCTAGTCCTTTGAAATCGACATTCAAGGAGAAGCTCAACATCAACAGTGAGTAACTTTTCTACGTCTGTCATCTAACAATGATCGACTGTGCCTAATACGATTCTCAGATGCTCAGTACGGTACTATCTCTAGTGCGTCTAGTTTGGTTAACACCATCCTTCCGATCATCGGTGGTATCGGTATGGACTACTGGGGGGCGACATAGTAAGTTTCAGTGATGTCAGTTGAACCTGTCCCACATGCTGACTAGCTTGGCCTCACAGTGCTGCTATCATATCCAGTATTTTCGTTCTAGTTGGTGCCATCATTGCTGCCGCTGTATGTGAGATTCTCATAGGCATATGCTTCGTATTATACAGCGAGTGCTGATCTTGGCTCGCATTAAGGCATCTAACGCCGAAAATTACGGCATGCTTATCGGCGGCTTAATTCTCATGGGTTTCGGTTCTACCGGTACGTTGTTTCCATCTGTCCTCTTCCACAACCATTTACTAACCTGTTCATGCAGTCATCGAGTCTACCCAAAACAAGCTTTACTCCCACTGGTTCCGCGGTACATCCCTTGGTCTCGTATTCGCTGTCGACATCGCCTGGAACCGAATCACCTCGGTCATTGCCAAAAACACGGCCGTACCCATGTCAACCATCAATGGATGGTGGGGTTGGGCTCTATGGATCCCTGCTATCGTTTGTGCGGTGAACATGGCTGTGGTGATGCTTTACTGGTGGTATGAGCGGGCCGTACCAAAGAAGTATAGGCCTCTTCTTGGGAAGGATGCAAGGGTGAAGGAAGGTTGGGATAAGCGGAAGTTCCAGTTTGGGACACTTCGTAGGTTGCCCAAGTTCTTCTGGATTTTCTGTGGTTCTCGTAAGTAGCCTTCATTTGCAATATCGGCGGAAATATTGATAAACGTGTGACATGACAGAACTCTTCCAGAATGCCGCCGTTTCCGTTTACACTTCCAACTTGGCCGACATCCAGACTGTTACCCGAGGTACTAGCACGCTCGCTGCTGGCTATAACAGTTCTCTCCAGTCTGTTATTCCTAGTATGTTTTATTTCTAAGGCCTCTTACGCTGTAAACGTGATTCTGACTATTTCACTTCAGTCTTTTTGACCCCATTGACCGGTTTCTTTTTTGATAAAATTGGATGGAGAATGCCTTTCGGTAAATTCGTTTCACTTTGTGATAGACGTCCTGATTGACCGTTTGATGTCAGTCTCTTTCACTGGCGCTCTTTACATCATTGTCTTTGCCCTCATCGGTCTTACCACCGTCCACCCTCTCTGCCCTATCCTCATCTCCTCATTCGCTCTGTCTACTAACGCCATCACTTTTATCGCTTCAATTCCCATCTTAGTGGGGGATGATTCATTGTTGGGTACCGCTCTTGGTATCTGGAAGGCATTTGCAAACGGCAATTCTATCGTCCTTGACGTTGCCGCTGGTGCTATCGTTAGTACCCTTTCTCCAAACAAAACTCTATTACTAACTTCCTTTGAAGCAAGACCGATCTAGCAACGGCTCCTACAACAACGTCATCTACTTCATCATCGCCATTAAGGGGGTGCAAGTCCTTCTCGGTCCTACATACTATTATCTTGATCGCAGGTGGCTTGCAGGGTCTCTCCGTATGACCGAAGAGAATCGTCTCGCGAAGCTGAAGGAAGTCAAGGAGAACAACTTGGATTACGAAGGTTGGAGAGTCAGCAAGATGACGGCTGCCATCGTTGGTTTCGAATTGATCGGCCTGATTATCACTGCCTGGGTTGTGAGTCTTTGAGATCTTCCCCATGCTATTGGCTAGTAAACTAACGGACGGCGTTCAGGTATACATCATCTACTCTCTCGGCACATGAGGGACTGATATTTCTTCCACGCCTAATCTTTTTTCCCTTAACTTTTCATTTTATCGTATCTAGCGCGATTATAGACATAATTCTGGGCAAGATGACCCGACACAACTACTGCCATGATTAGGATGCACTGTATAGCTACAGTTAGGTTCTGTACATGATGGAAACCTTTTTTCTCATCACTCAGTTCTCACCTCTCAGCTGGTTGTTGTTCACCTCTCAACAGGTTGTTGTTCACCTCTCAACAGGTTGTTGTTCACCTCTCAATAGGTTGTTGTTCACCTCTCAACAGGTTGTTGTTCATCTCTGATCATTCATCTTCCTCTGTGCGTTCGGACGAACGGTGTAAGCATGAAATGCAGCCAGTAAGTAGGAGCCTTTGGGGCGTCCAAATCATTCTATTAAAGCAGATGATACGTACGGATCTTTTTCGAAAAGCTAAACCGCGCCGCCAGACTGCGTAAACATTCTCCATTGGCTACCGGTCATCTTGTTACTTCCTTTTATTTTCGCTCTTCCGATTTCAACAAGTTGTTGATTATCAGTCTTCTTCTCATGCCCTCGAAGCGAAGGTGAGTGATTATACTTGATTAAGCATTGCGTTCCTAATTGATAATTTTGAAAGTAACATTCACACATGGAGCAAGGCTGTCAGCCCCCGTTTGAATAATAATGTGCCAGCCTGCAATTAGTTTCCGTTGACCGCTATAATGGTTCAGAAAAGACGACTGACGGGCAATCTCAGTCTATCTTTGATTATGGACTGAACGTAAAAAGGAACGATGATATCACTTCTGCCTAGCGTCCACACATTTCCTTCTGTGCTCGGGTCTACCCATCATGACTGTATCACTATCTGCAGAAGGGGTAAGTTCTCGTTTTATTGTGCTACAGCCTATTTTTCCTTAACGACCCTACCCTCATAGATTCATTCCCATCCCGGTGTCTTTCAAGCCTTCTAGGATTGATGATAACCTCAACAAATACAGCTTCGAGCTCATTTTAGGAGGAAATGCATGGAAGCTCTTGGTGAACTTGATCAAGGGCCATCATTTGGCACATTTTTCGGTGTCGACCACACTGCTTTGTGTGAGCGACTCAAGTTATTTATGTTTGATAGCCACCTTTAACAGAATAGAATTTAGATTTGTAAAAGCCCTTGTAATATGCAGTAATGGTCACTACCTGTCTTTTGTGAGTTATCCCAGCGCCCTTCACTATGTACTTGCAATGCATATACGCCTTTTTTTGACAGCATGACCATGCCTTTTCTTATAATTCGCTTATCGATACAGTTGCTTAGTTAGTTTAATCTTCTTCCGCTCCAAAACCCCAAACATCCTCCTCTCCTCCATATCCCCAATCATTCATTTCCTCCTCCTCCGCTTCATCATCTTCATCCTCTCTATCATGATCATGCTGTACTTTCCGGACCACTAACGCCTCTACGCAGATGAGCTCCTCTCCAGGTGGAGGAGGAAGAATCTTGTTTGTTGTCAGAGCAGCATCGTCCAGTGGGAGAACAATCTCTGTCTCGGTTCCTGTCTTTGTGGTGGCAGCTACCGAGTGGTCTGAGACAGGGGACAGAGGTCGAATCGGGCTTGGAATTGATAACTGTGTGGAATGGGGATGAAAACGTGGATAGTGAGATTGCCTAGGGCTAGTGCCGGATACCGTGCGCACATCTGCGAAGGAGAGAGATAAAGAGTCAAGGGGCACATGCAGGAGATCATCGACGAACGAATTGTCTGGGCACTCTGCAGGGGTAGCAAGCCGTAACGAAGATGGTCTCGCTGGCTGGTGCGGAAGGTTAACTTTGGGTGATTCAACCGGGAATTTTGAGGATTGGCTGGTTATCTCGGCCCACATTGGGTTTGTGCCATCCCCTCTTAATAAATCTAGACGTCTCTGCTCCTGTTTCGCCGCCGATTTGCGACGCTTCTTATCGGATTTGGGACTAACAGGATTGATTATCTTGCGAGGAAAAAGTGCGGGGGAGAGAATAGACTGGTGCTGATGTAAATCATTGGGGGGTAATTCGTCATTGTCGAACTGAAATGAGGAGTCGGTATCGGTGCTGAGACTGGCAGCACTTGACATAGAGCAATCCCTTGTAAAATCTACAATCTCGCCATCTCCCTCAGATTTTTGCTTCAACTCCATTTGCGATTTCGTCTCCTTTTTCTTCTTCTTCTCCCTCTTGCTTCTCCTTCCCTTTCCATGTGAGTCCGGTATACCGTTCCCTCTTCTCGGTTGACCGTCCTCATCCAGATCGGGTCGCTTCGCAGTCCACCCATTGGTAAGGAGTTTGGAATGACTCAAAACATCAGAAGGTGGAAGGGCTGTTATGGTTTCAATCGAGGCGGTTGGCTGCTGTGAAGCAAGTCCGTTTAAGACGATTTCCTTCAATACGATGACCGTAGCTCCTACTTCTGAAGCCATAAGCTCAAGAGTCCGGAGCGAAGCGTCCATTTCGGCTCGAGTCAATCCGACGACGGTTCCATCATCTATGTCAACGATCAGTTGAGTATCATATATGTTGCAATGAGTTGACGCCCACCTGCCAGCCCAAGCTCATAAATCGCCTCGTTCTTCCCTTGCTTTAACCTCCACATCATCTGGGTAACAAGCCTCTCAAATCTTTCAGTGGTGGGGTTAATCAGCTTGAGCTTGTACTCAATGAACCCCATCTTATCCCGTTCTGCTGCCAGCTTGGGAGTAGGCGACCGTTTGGGATGGACTAGCTGGTGGCGGGTAGCGTCGGAATCAGGTTGAGAGAGACGCTCCTCCCATTCCTTGAAAGCCTGTGAGGCGGAAAGTACGGGGGTTTGGCTGGGTGGCGTAGACGGATCAGAGGATGGAGGGGTAGGCAATGATGTGGTAGAGTCGCAACGAGAGGTGGGAGGCAAGGAGGTAGTGGAAAGAGAATGTGCAATGTCGTGCCACGGCGATGGTCGACGGGGGATATCAGTTGGAAGCACCGCCGGGGAGTGGTTCATGCTGGCTCCAGGTGTATTGACTGCCGCTGTGGAAATCATTCTGCAAGTTTGTGGTGAATAACGAGTTATTGAGGTTGTCGAGGTTGGTATTTGGTTCCTAACCGGACGATCATCGTGAGGGCAGTCGGGAAGGCAATCGTTCTAGGTCGCTCATTACCTCAAAATCATGATGGTTGACTAGATAAAATAAGAAGTAGATAGGATGGACGATGAGCGGAAGGTGGATATGGAGCAAGACAAGATCGCCTTCTGCGGAGGCGGATGTAACGTGAAAAGAAGCCGAAAACCGGAAAGGAGGCTAAGGTTGGGTGGGGTCCTCCGTTTCGAGTCAACGCGTATGTATGAGTGGCAAAATCGCAAAGTAACAAACATAGATCGGGACAACCAGAATCCGGACCTCGGCACCAAATTACCAGTTTTCCGGCTGCGCGAGATCCCGAACTGGCGTCTGAGTGCAGTGGTTACTACGTATTCCATCATTCCTCAGCCTCCTACTAATCCATCAGTCATCATACACACTTGATATTCTTCCATACTATGATAGTGTCCCATTGGAAGAGTCCGGATGCTTTATTAACTTTACATTCTCAGAAGACACATACAACTAGCCTTCCTTGGCTTCTCCTAGGCCTGATGCTCGCACACGACTTCCCACAATTTTTTTGTCATTACAGTTTTCTGAGGCCTGATTCACGCCTGCAGAGCCACCTGTTCGCTGCCCCAGCCCAGAGGGAAGGATAGTCGGTATATTCCTCCTCAGTGGGTTGCTGCTGTTATCTATAAACTCAGAATCGTAAGTAATACGAGCACAAGTGATGACAGGCATCAGATGGTGAGCGTAAGCAATTAGAACGCGCACTGCACGTATTCCTTTAACGCAATTTTCCATCCATCCAAACTATCATGGAGAATTTGCCTTCATCATCATTGCTACTGTATCCTAGAGGTTGAACCCATGATCGGAGAGCGATTCCAGCAGCAAAGATTGCTCATAAATGGATTAAGTATGGGTATGAAGGATGCCTTGCTGTCGCCAGCAGTAGTAGGTGTCGACTCTGAGCGCATGGTCCTCTTACTGTAGAGGATGCAGTACATGTATAAACGAAGTTATTTTCTTTATTATTTGCCTTCGTCGAGTAAGACGGCAAATCAGAATTAGATGAAGAGAAGGCGGGAGATGAAAGAAGAAGAGGTCGTAAAAAGGAAGGTCTGTTAATGGGTGACCTTCGTCGAGAGAGACTGTCAGAGGCATTTATTGAATTCCGCCTGTCACATAATCGAGGATTTCGAAGGAAGACAACATTCTGGCGTTAATGCCTAAAGGGCAGCCCATCAAGCAAGCGCAGAATCCAGGAAGTCCAAGCCACATTCGTTGAGAGCTGTAGTAACATGACAAAACCTAAATTCCAAACCAGCCCAAATCATCTTAAGCTACTCATCTTCCTCATCTTTCCTTGCAAAAACAACACCCCATTCCTCCAGCCCCTTTCTGGAATCATCAACAACGACCCCCACCTCATCCAACGTCAACCTGCACCCCGTACATCGATGTTGTCCACAAAGATCGCTTGGCTGCCACTTTCTCCCTGTCAATGCCTTAGTATCAGCAGATTTTGGGGCTTTCGAATAAGGGCCCAACGTGGTGTTCGCGAGAGATGTGGGAGGGTATCCAAGTAACTCGTCGCATGTGCAGATCTCTCTTGACGCGGCAGGTAACCGAGAATCAAATGATGCTCCGCAAATAACGGTCATATTCTTTGTGCCTCTCGCGCGAAGTAGTTCTGGGAACGTCCATTGACATTTAGAAGATGAATGGGTGGGAGAGGTTTCGTCAGTCTACCCCATAGGCTCGTTAGTATAATTATCCTCCACTCCCATGAATGATTCACAAGCCTAGGATGGTTAGACGTACGTTAGAAGGATAGACGTAACACTCTTGCACCTTGTTACCATGCTCATCCACACTCTGCGTGGTCAGTACGGTACGTTTTAAAGATCCTTTCTCGCTCATTTTTGCCACTCTGACTGCGTTGTGTTACTATCGAAAAAGAATGGTGGTCCGCGTGGTTGAGGCCGTAGAGATTAAGAACTATATACCTGCTTATATGGGACACACATCAGAAAGCCCTATCAAGCTTGCCTGGGAACGAACGTTCCTTTCTTGGCGGAGTTATGATCGATCGTTGCTCATGTGAATCACTAAAGTCGGTGTCGCGCCTCCCTGCTGCTTGCCGATAAGAGGTCGAAGTTGATGAGTCGATCAGTCAAAATGGATACTAAGAGTAGTTTACAGTCAAGACAGTTGCCGTTAATCCTTCGCCAAAATGATCAACTGAAGTGATAGGGGAGACATTACTGCCCATCGTCAATTCGTTCTCCAGATCTCGATGAAGGTTTGCCAATCCTTTGATGCAATATTTCTTTCGTTAACACTCCTCCGCTGCGATCACAACTTTAACGATTTGATATTATTCCGCCATACACGTTTTGTACTATTTGTCCGATTGCCAGACTTGCCGAAAGGTCCAAACAGCCGTCAAAAGAAACAATCGCCAAAAGAAGCAAAATGAAGCCGAAAGCAGAGAGATCTACATCCGCTTTACCATTCTATTCGCCTTTCTAAAATCTAAGCGAACTCGGTGAACTTTCCAGCACCCTTCTCTCCCAAAGCGGCAACCTTCTCCTGCAAAGCAGCCTTGGCAGGGGCACCGTTGCCAGCCTTCTCAATCTTCTCCTTGAGGTCCTTGACCTGCTCGGGCTCGAGAAGCTCAACGAGAGCATCGAGCTCACCGAGCTGCTTCTCGATAACCTGGGCAGAGGCGGCAGTGCCTTCGGCTTGGAAGTAGTTGGAAGAGGCAACGACAGTGGAAATGGCCTGAGGAACAATTAGCAAGATGGGCAGAAACGAGGTAAGATGTACACACCTTCTTCCACTTCTTGAGGTTCTTCCTGGCAGCCTCCTTGGCTTTCTTGGCCGCCTCCCTGTCAGCCTTGCTAGCCTCGTTGGCCTTTTTCTCAGCGACCTTCTTCTCCTCTTCCTCCTTCTTCTTTTGTTCCTCGAGCTTCTTCTTCTCGGCAGCGCTCAACTGCTTAGGGGCACCAACGGCACCACCCTTCTTCTTCGCCTCACGGGCAGCCTTCTCCTCGGCCTTGATCCTCTTGATACGGGGGTCAAGAGCAAGGACAGAGTCAACAAGCTCACGGAGACGAGTGTTGTCCTCCTTCTTACGTCGGGTTCGCTCAGACTTGTTCTTCTTCTCAGTGAATCGCTTGTCGTCACGAGAGTCGGAACCCTCGTTGACCTCCTTGTCGTGCCACTCGAAACTTCTCCAAGAGTCGAAGTTGTAGAAGAAGTCATAGAAGCCCTCGACGTCCTTTTTGGAGGAGTTGAGGTCACCGAACTCGGGAACGGGCTGGACTTTGGAGAAACGGCCTTCACGAGCAAAGAGGGCATTGGCCTGGGCACAGAACTCTTCGGGAGAAAGTTTCTTGAAGTCGGGAACTTCGTCGTTGATGTTCCAGTCGATAGAGTCGAACTGACGTCGACGCTCGGGGTTGGTAAGGGTCTCATGGGCTGACCAAAGTTAGCGTAGAAGCAAGATGAAGGTTAGAGCTACACACCTTTCTGGATACATTTGAAGAAAGAGTCGTCGTTGGTACCGTGACCAGTCTGGCTGGCCTTCTTGTCGGGGTGGTGTCGGAGGACCTTTCTTCGGTCTAATTTCCTTTAGCAACGTCCAAAACCAGTACATGAGACAGTCACTTACGAGCAACCTTGATTTGGTCGTCAGTGGCAGTGTACCTCAAGTGTCCCAAACCGAGGATGGCATAGTGGTCCTGCTTCTTCCATTCCTTGGGGTCGGAAGACAAGACAGTCTGAGACTCTTCCTCTTCGCCCAAACCGGGGTACTGGGTACCATCGCCAGAAGCGTTGGCCTTCTCCTCGGCCTCACGCTCACGAGCCTCGAGAATGGCCTTGTCGTCGTCTGCAAAAGATCGTTGAAGGATCTGTCGACGAGCGGCGGAGATGAAGGAGGGCCCAGCGGGGTAGATGGGGAGCTGCTTGGGGGCAGAAGCCTTGGAAGGGGAAGGCTTGGAGTAACCCGCGGGTGTGGCGGTGAGGGTGATGGGGAGGGTGACAACGGAGGCCATTTTGGATTTTTTTTTGATATGGAAATACGTTAAAATTGAATTGTTGAAAGCCGGCGGTCGTCTGCCTGAAGAATATTATTTGAAACGCGATTTTGTCGAGTTTCTCCCTGTATTCGAGCTTCCAGTGTCCTCAAGCGTTCGAGAGATGTAGAAAGGCAACTATCTGCGCTGTATATATATATAATCACAAACATAGATCTAGAAACAAGGCTTACGTGCAGCGAGCCCAGATAATCGACCACAAGCACTTTCAGTGAACAAGACAATTGACAACCTTAGATCGTCTCTTCCAAAATGCAACGACCAAACGACTCTTTAGCCCAACGAGCTCTTTTGTTAGTCACTTTTGTTTTATATTCATGCTACCATTGCTGACAAACATTTAGCGTGAAGAACCTGTAAGCATCTTGCGAATATATCTTTGTATCGATTCTGATTCATCTTCAGCAACTTTAACATCACTGGCGCCGACTTGTACGACCTCTTTGGCAAGTATGGACCCATCCGGCAAATACGTCTCGGTACAGACGCAAATCTCAAGACCAAGGGGACAGCATACGTAGTGTTTGAGAGTCCGGATGATGCTAAGGAGGCTGTCAACCAACTGAATGGTTTCCACTTGATGGAAAGATATATTGTCGGTAAGTATTTGTCAAAAGCGTCTCACTAGGATGGCGGTCGCTGATCGGTTCGCGCAGTGCTTTACCACCACCCATCAAAACAGCAAGCGTCAGCGCTGGCCAAGGCAGAATTAAGAGCACGAGAAGAAGCGTTAGCAGAGGAGAAGAGGCGGTTGGGCATGAAGGACGAGTAGACGTTGTGTTGTTCATGGGCTGGTTGGTTGCTGGAGGGATTTAAGGCTGGGGCATAGCGACGTCGGTCAGCACTAAATTAAGAAGTAAAACAGGTCAAGGATAATTAGATAGTGTACCATTTATTTGTATGTCATTATCATTGCATTTTCATCGTGCATAGGCGCCTTCGTTCATCGTCACTCGCTATCGTTCGACATGTCCTGCCAATTGAGTTTGTGATTGAATAACTCTATCCTTTAGGTCTGATTAGTCTTTTTTACATACTTGAGCTGCTTTTGGGTTATGAGCTTCTGCTGTTTGCAAAAGCGCGGGTAATCTCTTCCGGTTGCGAGAACGTAAAGTTGATATAGGGGGTTGGCCAAATGGTGGGCACACCTGCTCGCTCGCTCTGAATCGGCGTTTTTCCCGATGGATTTCTTGTTGTCGTCTCGTTCGTTCGCCCAATGTCATATGTTTCGCCTGGTTAATTCAATATGCTATAAAAATCGATGTTATCTCCTTACATTACGACTCCTTACCTCCTTCACCTCTATAATACCAAGACCAACCTAGTCCATTATCATGTCACGGTTCAACCCTGACGAACTCTCCTCTTTTCGTGAACACTACCACACCTATGGTTATGTGATCGTCCCTTCCCTCATTCCTGATGATCTCTTCCCCCTTCTCCGTGAATCTGCAGACCACGTTGTCGATCTATCCCGTTCCGGCAAATGGGACAACGTCCGCGTTGTAGGAAAACCGTTTCCGCCTTGGGACGCAAAAGATAAAGAGGATATCTGGGGTGTACAGAATGTGATGCATCCGGACTTGGGACAGAAGGTGTTTGCCGAATGGTATGGGAGTGAAGGGATGTTGGAGGTATCAAGAGCTTTGATGGGTTGTGAGCAGGAGGATATGCAGTTCGGTGAGCACACTTGGTCCAACTTTCGGTCACAACGACGCCTTCAGAAGGCTAAATCATCCATCGCAGAGCTGTTTAACCTCCTCGTCAACCCCACGAACGCAGCCTATGCCCTTGTATGGCATCGAGACGACGTCAAGCCCACGGCCACACCCCAAGAGGAAATCGCCGCTTTGCAGAAAGACTATCACGGCATCCAATGGAATGCTGCTCTATACGACGACGAGTGTCTCTCTGTCGTACCTAAATCTCATCTCAGAGTAAGCGCTCCCGATGAAAAGAAGGCACTGTTGGGAGACGGAGAGATGCCAGGTGGTATCAAGGTAAAGCTCAAGGCCGGCGAAACGGTGTTCTACAACAACAACATACGTACGTCGTTGCTGATTTCCCCGACTCACAACACAACATGTCCTTCTTTCCAGAGCCGAGCTAATACCTAAATTATAGTCCACATAGGAAGCTATGATCCCACCACAAAGCGACGAACTCTCCACGGTTGCTATGGCTGCCCCCCACCTGGCGATACCTCTCGAGCTCGAAACATCCTACAGCACGATCTGACGTATACCCTCGACCCCAAATTCAGAGAGTCGGTGCCGGAAAAGTTGAAGGGAATGGTGGATAAATTGAACGGAATGCAGAAGCTTTTGGAAGGGCAGGTGCTGGAGTATTCGCAGAATTGAGAGCTGCTGTTGTTGTACAAAAATCGCATCATGTTTTAATCTTATTGAAGTAGGTGGGTCGTACGTAGTCGGATCTATACTGTAATTGGCCCTGGTGCTGGTGTTGTAGTTGCAAGAGTTATGCGAAAGAACAGCTGGATATTTTTCAATCTTTGAGTAATAGTTGCGATGGCCATCATGTTTCTACCGTGATTAGTAGTCTTCAGGCAACTTTTCCGAACAATCTCTCTCTCTTTTTTTTATTAAGCTCTTGACCAATACTGTGGCAGAATCAGCGACAACCCCCCTAACTCAAAAAATGTTTATAAGCTAATCTTTAACGTTCTGACAAAACCTCCTTCAGCCGACGCAATATAACAATCATCATAATTATCCATTTAAACGAGCATTCTACGACGATGAACGATAAGAAAAGCCGGATCTGCGACTAATTAATCTTTGTTGAATAAAATGTAAGTGTGATATTCCGCACATTTACACCTATAGTACGTCCTAATCCATCTCTCCATTTGTTGATCGTATATAAACTATCTCCACATATTAAAATCGATTACCGGAACCTCTCTGCCCCACACCATGAGTCAGCGTCATCCTCGCTCCACCTTGCAGTACACCCTCCCTCATCCTTACGCTTGCACTGTCTTGCACCCCCCCATCCCAGTCCCTATCACCATGGATTGACTGGAATTCATCGACGGTGCACTCATGTGCTGTTGCAGAGGGGTAGGTCTGGCTGATCCAGGGCGGTTCACTATATCAATCTCGAGTGAGCTCCAACCTCAAAACTTGTTGTTAAGTTCGACACAATTTGACATACCGAAAGAAGAGTTTGACATCTTTAGCCTCTGAACAAAACTCGATTGCGGTCGCTGAGGGACAGACATTTGCAGTCGTTGCGTCTGCAGCGATTGGGTGTTGAACCTTCGTTCGTGTTGATTAGGTAACGTTGTTCCAGATCTTTCTTGGGGTGCGCGGCGATTCGGCGAAGGGTTCGCTGGGTCATATCTGTACGTTCTGTAAAGCAAAGCAATCACAGTGTTCCGTCAATGCAAATCCTCTTTTCACTGCTCCGTCGCAGAAACTTACTCTAGGCGTGATTTAATATCATCCCCGTCATCTGCACGCCTCTCACCTCCCATATGTCCTATAGTACTCTTCGGTCTTCCTCCAGGGCCCTGCAAAGGTACTTGTGTTGGAGCTCCCATTCGTGGAATAGCCATAGGTGCTATAGAGCTGAACGCACGAGACATAGGACGGTTAGTCTGGAAATTGTGTGAGGGCTGAGGATGTCGGAGATGTTGAGATCCTTCAAAAGCACCTGACGCAGGGGTCGGCGGGATGAATCTGGATTTACATGTCAACTGTTTTGACCATTTTGCTTCCCCACTGATTAAGACAGATGTACGTACCGTCGAGGTTGTTGTTCTAATATATCAATCCTTCTTCTCTTATTTGACCCCTCAACATCCCCATTACCCATCCTATACCCAAAACCTACTGTTGGCTGCTGTTCTTCCTCGTGCACGGTTGGTAACGCTGGCGGTGGAGGTATGTATTCTTTCTGTGTATTTGGTTGCGGCTGGTCATAATGGGTGGGTTCAGCTTGGCGGATGTTCGAATTGAGCGAATATTGAGATTGAGGTGTGATTTGGGGTACGATGGCAGGCTGAGATCGTTGGAAGTTCCGGAGTTGGGACTGGAGCTCAGCGACACGTTCGTGGAGTTCGTGGTTTTCCCTAGCAAATATGTAAGTTAAGCGATATGAGTTAGGTCGAAGCTACACCTACGACATTAATGCCTCCTGCTCTCGCTGTACACTAGTAATTCGAGCCTGGCAGGGTTCTGTCAGTAGAGCAACACTACACCGTTTGGATCATATACATCTTTCTCCTTCATAGCATTTCTGTAATGTTGTATTGATCGCTTCATCTCCCTGTATTGAAACTAGCAGTCTATTGTCAGCTATTAAACGTCTCAAGCAAAGGTCTACTCACGCCCATGACCCTGAGCGCTGAGGTATTCTTCTTCATGGCCGTCTTCATTTCCTCCATTGCGCCAGTTAGGAGCGACGCGCCATTTTGAAACCATATTTCATGCCCTGGTGGTAACTACCAGCAACGTCAGAACCTTTGAAAAGCAATAGAACTGCGCTCACTGATCCTTCCTGGATAAGAAAGAGTTCCATTTGCTTGTTGCATGCTGTACATATGCCTTCTTGGTCTAATCTAAATTAGTGTGAGCATCTTGACAATCTTCTCAAAAGACTTGCGCTGATGTTCATCAGAAGAGCAGAGAATATGGCCACAAGAAGTCATCCAGTAGTGTTTGCCTTTAGCTGCTCCATTTAGCAAAGGATCCCGGCTATCATGATTATCAGTCGATGTTCACGATGTGCGACTTCCACATCTTTCACCCACCATAGTGAACACTCCGCATAATCCAACCATTCTAACACTCCGTCATTGCGTCCCTGGCCAAAAGTACTGGACTTTGAAGGAGGTGTCGATTGGGCATGTCCGAATTTGATGGAGTGCGCTGAAGAAGGAGGAAGACGCGATGACATGAACAAAGCTACTGCGTGCGCTTGAAGTATAAGTAAATAAAAGATGGGCGAGACGAATCAGCAAAGAGCAGAACTGCTCCTTCCAAAGAAGTGAATCAGTTCTTCCACCTCCTAGTGGCAAAAGTTAGAGATGCGACGCGTAGTGCCTAATGTCAGAGAGGAAGGAAACACGATGGTTGACCGGACTTCTGATGGTGGATCGGTGATCCCTCCTTTGGCCTATCTCCTAGAACGAAATCAGCTAAACCATCCATAGACTCATATAATAACGCGCAGAGTCAAGTATCGACCAGTATCCTTCGTCATCCGCATACCGCAGCTAGTATGCATCGCCCTCCTTGCCCTCGTTCACAAAGCCCATCTTTGATAACACAGATTCTTTTACAGCGTGGTCTCGTTCTCGTTGTTTCTGCACACAAATCAGCCTCAGTCTCCGCTGCAGTTCCAGCTATTATCAGAAAATAAAGCCAACATACGTTCTCAGCGGATATCTTTTCCTCGATTTCTTGTACATTTACTTGTTGTAAAGGTACCATATCTTCCGCTATCAGATCCTATGCCTGACATCAGCACTTCTATGCTAAACCCAGATTTGAAGTGAGCGACCAACAATTTCTCCTAAAGCCACAACGTTCTCTCCTCGCACTAACAACACTCCAATATCCTTGTCTGCATATTCAAGTTTGTAGTGTAATCTCTCTACACACGATTCAAGAAGGAAGTTGGCTGCGTTCGCATGTTGGACCAAGGTGCCAAAATACAAGTAGATTCCGCCCAAGAATGACGATGGCAATACGGAGACTTATATTAATCCATAGTCGCAGAAAACAAAGCAAAAGAATGACGTACCAAATTGGTCGTAACTCCTAAACAAGCCTATCAACTTCCTCCCGTCTCGCAAGATAACGAGGACTTTCTCTGGAAACAGGGTCAGCTTGAGATCATGACAATCCCACGGGCCTCCCGCTTGCGAAATGCAGATGGGATGCGGGAATCATACTAAGGAGTTCAAGACTAACTGTCAACAAGGTCAACCAGTGAACCAGAAGTCGTGAACGGGATGAGAGCGTCCATTACGGTTGTGAATCTGTCGAACTCGGTACAACTGTATTTCCAGCGGAGTGCACTTTGGCAATATGTTACTGTTTCGACGAATGCAGTGTTGGTAGCAACTGAGGATTATTGTGTCTTCAATTTGCGTTTCTGTCCGATGTTAATTAGACCGCTGAGCGAGTTGCTCACGCATTTGAGCCATCATGAGAGTACACCGATGAGCGACGAAAAACGGAGATCATCGGATCCCCGAGTTATTGACTGTTCCTGAACGAGAGACATGACGAGAGCATCGTCCTTCTTTACGTATTTATATAGTACAAATTTCTGTTTCATCATTCTCTGATTTTCCTTGGTTACCATCTTCGTATAAAATGGTTAGTGACTAAAATTAACCCTATCAAAGTAATAGTACCACACCGCCTTTCGACTTGCAGCTACTGAATACTTTCGTATCTCTGGAGGCACAAAGGTATCTTTACTTTTCTTGTCCCTGTCCACCTCTAATCGTCCCTATTTCTTTCCTTCCATCTCTTTAGTTCACCCTCAGCTTTCTCTTTCATCAGCCTCAACTGAAATAATCAAAGGCGTGGACCTGCCTTTATAGCGATTAGGAGTGCTGCTCTTATTATGATTCCTGCTACCCAATTTTAGAGGGACTTGAGGCATTGTCGTGATGCGAATGGACTCCCCCAGCACTTGCCTGTTGACAGTGTTGGACCAAGTGTCGAGTTGTATACCTCTACGAGTTGTATACCTCTAAGCCGCAGTCAATAGATCTATCACGTTCGCTCATCGGGTTCGCACATCATTTCGGCGTTGCCCCTTCATCTGTACCAGTACGTATGGGGTTCAAGAATGACAATACCGTTGGGTATTGCTCGGAGGGATGAGTAATGGAGGGAAGTGATGTCGTTATGTTCGGGCATGGAATGAAATGTCTACGCAGCAGATGGTTAGATTGTGCACGAGATGAGCCTATGTGAACTAGAGAGCTAACTGAGAGCTCTGCGCCTGCGATGTTAATAATGGATGAGCAACAGACCTTAGATTAGATTAGACGACATTGCGAAGCTCTTGTCCGTCCATAGAGAGGAACTGGAAACTACGATTGCTTATAGAGTTTGCGGACCACAACTAGATTTAGATTTAGATTTAGACTGGCGCCGCATAAGGCTGGGTGACAGAGGAAGCTGAAAATGTACAGAACAACTCTCCACACATAAATCTCAACCGGCACATCATTTGACGGTCTTCACCTTTTTTCAGAATGCTGCTCGATTGCTCAGGTCATCCCGGAAATGATCTCGTCCTCAATTCCCACTTTGACCGATGACCAAGCGTTGAAGTCTTTATTAAAGACAGCCATCCATACTGCCTTTCATTTACCTTAAATCTATATCTCTATCATCAGTTACGCTTTGGAAAAATGACCAATCAGCCTTTTCCACCGCTTCCTCATCATCCACTCCAAGCTCACCATACCCGGCCGGCGATGACTACTTTTCATTGAAAAGCAGCATGTATAGGTCTGATTCTTCCCGCAGCTCTCTCTCATCCACATTCCGTCAGGGGGTATATATCGAGCTATGCTTTACATTTGTCCGATACATTTCCGACTGCCTTTCTATTTACGCTTGCCGCGATAGTTGAGTTGGGAAAGGGGAAGTCTCTGGCTCGTTACATATGAAAGTGTGATTGCGTGCGCATGATACTCCAGCTCGCACAGACGATCTGAATTTTAAAGCTCAGCGTAAAGGAAGAGACCATGGATCAGCGCTTAACCGCTCTGAAATGGGGACGCTAATCAACCCTCCATTCAGTTAATGAACCAAACAAACCGCCGGCGACAGGGCAGAAAAGAATTGTGCGTCTATGGAGACAAAAGTAAGGCTTAGCTTGCGAGATAACTTAAAAAAATAACGGCCATCGGCGTCATCCCCATTTCCAGGAAAAGAAGAGCTACTAGTAAAATAATAAAAGTAACTCGTAGTTAGTTAATTAGATTCCAAAATCCCAAGCAAGGGGATGGGATCAGCAGACTTGGCGAGGGATCTGAGAACGTGGAGTTTGATGTCACTCGGATGTTGCCTGCTTACTGATTTATTTATCACTTAAGTACCGTGATTTTTCACTTGCATCCTGCACCGTTGACGGTTGGCTCCACCCGGCGCGGTCCAGGCGGACCTAATGACCGTCATTGACGTAAGAACATTCAGGCGAGAGCTAATTACAGCCTATCATGAGCTACGTATCTGGCATCTTCTGACGTCTGAATTTAAAAGGTGAGCTTGTTGGCCGTGCGGCCGCGTTATGCGGGATGAATAAATTCAGAGTATGAAGTATGATGCAGTTAACTTCTTGCTCTACTACGCGTGTCCCATCTTTCCCATATATATATAAGAACGACAAAATGCAGAAGCAGCCAATAAGTGTCCTCCCATTTGTTTCCTGCAACATCTTTTAACAACCGCGATTCTAAGCCTGTCAATATGGCACAAATGCTGAATCAAGGTAAGCGGAATAGATGCATTTTAGCACAGCAAAGGCTGATCCCTTTAGCCGTTACTGCCGTTACTGGCGATGCTAAATATCGCCAAATGGCCGAGAACACCATCGAACAGACCAGCAAGACTCCATTGACGACTTACTTTGGAGTGAAAGTCCCGGAAACTGATGTTGCGTTGCGAGCTGGTGCCAGGGGACCCACTCTCCTTGAAGGTACGATATGATTTTCCTGCCAATGACCCCAAGCCTAACATGGCAACATATAGACTTCCATAACCGAGAGAAGATCCAACATTTTGATCATGAACGCATTCCCGAGCGAGTTGTGCACGCTCGTGGCTCTGCAGCTCATGGAGAGTTCAAATTGCATACTCCTCTGACCGGCATCACTACTGCAAAGGTAAACCAAAGAGCCGAGACGCAGAACGTTAGCTGATCGTAGACAGGTTTTGACCGATACCAGCAAGGTCGTCCCTGCATATGTCAGGTTCAGCACGGTCGTTGGTTCACGAGGCAGCGCTGACACCGTGAGGGATGTCCGTGGCTTTGCCACTAGGTTTTATACCGACGAAGGTAACTGGGATCTCGGTAAGTATTGGCTTGTTCTTGGGATGACTGCTCATGCTTATTCACTTTTAACAGTGGGCAACAACATCCCAGTCTTCTTCATCCAAGTAAGTCTTGTATGGATTGCGTAGGAGTATGTTTATTTACATCTTCTCAGGATGCTATCAAATTCCCTGATGTTATTCACGCCCTTAAGCCCGAGCCTCACAATGAGATGCCTCAAGCCCAAACTGCGCACGATAATGCTTGGGACTTTATCTCTCTTCATCAGCAAGCTACTCACATGCAGCAGTGGGTCACCTCCGACAGGGCTATTCCTCGATCCTATCGTATGATGCAAGGTTTCGGTGTTCATACCTTCAGACTTATCAACGAGGAAGGCAAGAGCACATTTGTCAAGTACCATTGGATTCCTCATCTCGGCATTCATTCTCTAGTGTGGGATGAGGCCCTCAAGATTGCCGGACAGGACCCGGACTTCCATCGAAGGGATCTCTGGGACGCAATCGAAGCCAAAGCATACCCCAAGTGGGAATTGGGCGTACAACTGATCAAAGAGGAAGATGAACACAAGTTTGACTTCGACATTCTTGACTCAACCAAGGTCAGTCATTAGGCTGGGCAGCTCTCAGTCGCACTTGCTGACCCCTCATTTAGATAATCCCTGAGGAACTCGTACCTGTTCAGAAGATTGGGACTTTGACGCTCACTCGCAACCCTGTCGATTTCTTTGCTGAAGTAGAGCAAGTGGCCTTCTGTACACAACACATCGTTCCAGGCATGGACTTTACCGACGATCCTCTTCTTGCTGGCAGGAACTTCTCCTATGCTGACACTCAAATTTCACGTCTGGGCGCCAACTGGCACGACCTCCCCATCAATAGACCTATTTGCCCAGTCATGACGAACTTCCGTGATGGGCAAATGAGTATGTTCAGCAAGACCAACAGGACACCCTACCACCCCAACAGGCACGATAGCCTTCCACTTACGTCTTCCAATAATGGTGGCTTCCAAAGCTATCGTGAGAAGATATCCGGTGTTAAAGAGCGGCTCAATGGGCCCAAGTTCCAGGTGAGTTTACCTTGACTGCCCCAATGATCGAATGGCTTAGTAATGTTTCTTTTAGGAATTCTACTCGCAAGCAACCCTTTTCTGGAACTCAATGTCCGAGACGGAGAGGGAGCATATCATTGCCGCGTACAACTTCGAGTTGTCACACTGCGCGGAAGACATTGTCATTCAAAACGTCATCAATAGCCTCAATGAAATCGACCACGGGCTTGCTACTTCGGTTCACGCTACCTTCCCTCACCTTACTTTGCCTGAGGCCAAACCCACCCACAATAAGAAGTCTGAATATCTGTCGCAAATCAATGGCAAGCACCAAGTCTTCACGGCTTCTGGGAGAAGGATTGGTATTTACCTCGTGCCCGGGTACACCTACTCGCAAGTTGTACCTTTGCTTGCTGCTTTTGAAGCGGATGGATGTATGGTGAAATTTGTGAGTTGCATCGTCAAACATCTATAACGAGGGGATAAACTGACGGATTGCGTGTCGTACAGATTGGCCCTACGCTTGGTCCAATCAAGGCTTCAAATGGTCAGTCATTCACCGCCGAATTCACGTTCGAAGGCTGTCGCACTACCTTCTTTGACGCTATTGTCTTCGTCGGCGGTCCCGATGATTCCTTCATCGCGAAGCTCAAGATTGGCCGACTTATTCATGCAGCAAGGGAGGCTTATATGCACCTTAAACCCATTGGCGTACTTGGCAATGCTACCCAATGGATGGTAAACACTTGCTTGCCTGGAGATTTCAGCGAGAAGACCAAGACTGAGTCAAGTGTCGTTGTGGAAAACGGTGTCGTCTTCGCCCCTGGTGACCCAACCCTCCATTCCATTAAGTTTGCTAAGCAATTCTTGGAGGGGGTCGCCCACCACCGTGTCTGGGACAGGCAAGTTGCGCACATTGCTGCATAGGCGGTTGATTTCAAGAATCGTTGTATGTCCCAGTATGACGAGTGTAGTACTAGTATGCGTGTATTGAGTTTAGTAATAGTATGCGTGTATTGACTTTAGTAATAGTATGCGTGTTTTTAACAATGTATAATTGTTATTATCTTACTCAACAGACGGGTATAATTGTTATTATCTTACTCAACAGACGGTCTTGTTACGTTTTTTGTTTGTGCCTGATCATCAGATGATTCAGATCGAACACAACAGCGTCATCCCTGTACGTATCTACGCTGTAATGACTGGCTCTTTGAAAATCATAACAAGACTGCAACTACAAGTCTAGCCTGGCCTGGACCTGGACCTGGACCTGAGATTTGATGATAAATCCTCGCTCAGGTTCGTTTTTCCAGTACCATATTACCATATTATACCTGTATAGATAGCATACTCGTTATACAACGACGGAGACGACGATCCCTAACATTTAATTTACCTAACTATCAAAAATAATGACCAAACTCCCAAAAGTCTCATTTATCATGAGACTTATCAGGTCCCAAAAACCCCTCTAATGGCCCCAGTACTTCTTTTCAAAGTATCGCAGTGGAATGAAGGTCGTAACTGCAAATCCAAAGGCCAGCTCGAAGCCCACATCACCACCACCTCCGATTTGTTTGGCAATAGGGCCGATAAACCAAGAAGTGTTCATGCCCGTTCCTCAATTAGCCATCCGTGTGTGCTGCGTGCATTCCAAAAGAAAGGGAAAAAATTGCGAAGTGAAGACTTACCAAGAGCAGCACCTGTCCATCCGAGACCTAAGGCAAAGAATCCAGCGACACCCAAAGGCAACATCCTCCGGTTTCTGTAATCATCTGGCACATAATTGTCAAAGCTGTTCTTCCTAAAGACCAGATGCTCAGTCGCCACGATGCCAAAGTACATGGTGAGCCAGTAAGCCAAGAAGAGAAGAAGGTGTTCAAGCACGGCAGAGAAGGAGTTTGCACCGGCGGCAGCGAGAACGGCGTAGATGATGCTGACAATGAGGGCGATGAAAGGTCGGGGGATAGCTTGGCAGTAAGGAGAGAGGGCGTGGAAGGTGTTGGTGAAAATATAAACATTGCTAAAGCGGGATAGAGGTAAATATTATTGGAAGAGAGGAAGGATAGGATCGAAGGCGACTTACGGTGTGTTGACAGCCACAGTTGACAAACCGAGGATGACAAGCAAGAATTTACCAAAGCCGCCACAAGGCTGAAGAAGACCGGCAAGTAAACCACCAACCGCACCATCGTTGACTATCCATACACATCCATCAGTGACTGCAGTGATGAATTTGGAAACGGAAGGAGGGCTTACACATCTCTTCCCAGTCAGGTCGGGCATTAAAGGTAGTGACTGCCAAAGCACCCATAAGCTCAATGAAGATCAGTGGAATCGCCAAGCCCCAGAAGGTAACCCAAAAAAGCTTTTTGGTGCTCGTCTCTTTGGGCATGGAGACGGTAAAGTCGGCCGCGAAACCGACCCATCCAATACTATATCATATGTCAGCACTTACATGTACAAATGACAGTAATGATTGATGAGATGACGACCCACGCGTATCCGGCAATAGCACAGCCAAATGTGAGAACACCGGCGGCTCCTACAGGTCCGCTGGGACCCCACGCGCCTGGGAGATCCATGTACTTGGCAGAAGTACCCATTGACACCAGAAAAGCGCTGTAGCCGAGCGTAAATCAGCTAGTAATAGGGAAGCTGGGGAGAAAACGTACATCAGAACAGGGTAACCAGCAAACTTTTCATAAAGGTGGATGAACTTGTATCCACAGAAGGAAACGATAAGACCAAGGAAAGCAAGGATCACAGCAGCAGCGATCACAGGTATTTGATGGGTGGTGCTGATTGCTCGCCAACAAGAGATACCACCAATAGTATTCATGGCTAGTAATGCGGAACGGCTCGAGGTCAGTGCTTTGGTGGCTTAGATAAGAAATCCGCGTACTGGCCCAACCACAACAAGCAATCAAGTTGAAGATAACGGGGATAATTCCGGTCCAGTAGCCAAGGGCAAAACGTGAAAGAACCATCTGACGAAGTCCAAGTTCCTATGAATTTGCGACTCATGGTGAGTACGTGATGGGTAAAGAAAAAAAGGTCACATACTTTACCGAAAATGCACATGTAAGCGACGGGAGCGCAGGAAAGCAAGTTGAAGAAGACAATAGTGAGAGCGGCATCTCGAAGGCCCATACCGTAGTAGAGATGTCCCAAGTAGCCTACACTGAAAGTGCCGACACAAGAGTTGACAGAGAACCAAAGTGTGCCGTTATCCCACCTGCGTTTGGCCATCAGCTTCTGTCATCTAAAGATAACCAAGGATATTACTTGCCAGCTGGTATGAGGCCTATCATCTTCTGGTACTCTTTCAATACCTCTTGCTTCAACGCCAAACTGCCATTTGTGTTAAAGATGTACCCGTATTCTGAGGGATAAGAAGGGAAGATTTACCCGATCAAACCAGGCCATGGCTTTCCATAAAGGGGCAGAGATACCCTTTCCTCGGGGTACACCATCTTCAGCCTGTAGAATACCACCTGCAGAGGCGTGATTATGTTGGCGGCCTGTTGGGGAAACAAAGCTTTGGGCTTCGATATCTTTTTCGTCGTATTCAGGTGGTGCGATGGACATGTTTGAATGATGTGTTTACTTGGTCCAAGATGAAAAGCAGTTCAGAGTTCCTGTAAAGGTTCCAATAACTGGATGTATATATACATACATTCAGTGCTTATACGTAGGCAATGGTGAGCATGCGATAGGTTAGAATTCTTTATCCCCTTGAACATCAGCCGAATATGCGTTAGGCTTAAGATGTGCCGCGGAAGGCCTTTTTTGAAACTGTCCGAGGATCTGTTGTTGTGAATGTCCGCGGGGGCCGCCGAATTTGCCCCTCGACGACCTGACGCGGCGTTCTACAAACTGTGAGAATAGCCTGTTTCAAATATAAAAGTTAAGACCTGACTTAGTTATAAGTAAAGCTAAGATCGGTCTTAGTTTTTAACTTTTAAGGTTTGTATGGGGAATTAACTAATATATTATCGGCAGCTAACTAAGAACGGTCGAAAACGGCCAAAATTAGCTAAGACCAATCTTATAAATTAAAAGTACAAGTTAAGATTGACCCAAGTCAAAAAGACGTCAAAAAGGGTTTCAAATATCACCATACAAAGTTAGCGAAATTTGATTCCGTCCAAGAACTAAGTTGCGACGCGAATTTTATTTATATTTGAAACGGGCTATTATTATATCTTCCATTACATTTCTACGCTTGTACACGGTAAATTTCCACCAGCAACCTCGACTATGTTTATTCAGGCGATCCTCGGTGCCAGCGTCACTGCCATGGCTGGGCTCTACGCCCTCAAATCCGGAGCGAACCCCACTCATTCGGACAACGTCCCGTACGAAGTCGACCTCCACTGGATGCGCAAGTCTATTGAGGTGATGCCTCCCTGTCATTTCAACGCCTACGGCTCTGTAAGTGTCAACCGCGATGACTTTATGTAATTATCCGAGCTAACTAGCAGGGGCAAAGGTTATTGTGAACGCTTCTAACAACGAGTTGTTATGTTCTGGATACAACTCACAGCTTGAAATTGGAGACCCTACTGAACATGGTGAAGTTAATGCTATTCGTGTAAGCTTCTATGATTATTAAATTATCAAGCACAGGGCTGACCGACAATCTTTCAAGAACTGCGTTAAGAAGTACACAGAGCTTGGCTGGACACCTGCTCAGGTGAAATTCTCACGCTTCACAAGCTTGTCGTATGACTGACAAGTCTTACAGATCACTGAAATCTGGCCTCAATCTTGGATTTACACCACCGCCGAACCGTACGTAACGTACTTGACATATCTGTATGTTACGCCGAGCTAAATATTCCCCGCCCAGTTGTCCCATGTGCGGCTCCACAATCCTTCAATGTACGTATTCCCCACTCTCCCACCATTGAGATCTACCGGCCAACGGGTCCAAAGTGAGAAGTTGGTTTTATTAATGCCTTCATACAGCTGGCTTCAAACGAGTCATCTACGGTACTTCGAGTCCCGATCTAGTCAGCATGGGTTGGACCGAATACCTCGTCTCCGTCCGTAACAAATGGCTCCGTAAAGCTGCCGTCGTCCAACCCGGTTTCGGCGGCGGTCGACCGGTCACACAAGTCGTCGGGCATGTGGGTAACAATGAGACCGACCCGCGACTCGCTTGGCAGTTTAACCTTGATTATCCTTGTCCTGAGGGGTGCCACAGGCATGGAGAGGAACAGATTTGCAAGCCTGTTGCTTGAGCATAAGGTGTTTTGGAGTTTTGGCAGAAAGAGGGAAAAGGATAGGGGATGATGGGGGGTTTTATGGATTCAGACAAAGAAGAAAATGGTTGTATCGTTGCATTGCGTGGGAAATAGCTTGTGGTTTCTTGGAAATGTTTGTTCGGCAGATGGGGGGACATTGCTTTGCATTGGGCGATTCATCACTACGAAGATTGGGATTGGTAGCATTTAGATACGAGGAACGAATGTCGCAGCAGCTGGCATAAATGCATAAAGACGTTTTTCATATATTTTACTGAGTAGCCATGACATCAAGGAATACATATACCTTGATCATTAACCTATCATCGGTCAACACTCTTCCTGGTCAATATGCTGATATGCTAATTGCGATTATTCAGTGGCGATATGCCTATGACTGATTTTTATAAGAGGGCGTATTTTTTAACAACCTTATGAACTATTTGGAAGGATAGAAGAACTTGAAGGACACTCCATTTGAAGGTGGGTTAAAAGGTGCTCAAAATGCTTATCATAATGTCTTTTTACTTTAGTCATTTATACGCATTTTGGAGGTTAGTTGGATGGTTAAAGACTCCCCTTTGTTTTACTTGTAATTAGCTTTACGTCTTGAGCTTCGGATGGAGGGGCCGGGTGGTTCCTTTCGGTAAGCTTATGACACCCACGAACCGGCCTGCCCTACAAACCATGCCATTCCGCCCATCTCTCGGAAACTGACAACGCGTCTGGTTTACCAAGACGAAAAGAAATGCAAAGCAATGCAGAGCGAAGTACTATTGTATACTAAACAAAGCGGCTAGTTACTCTTCCGTATTGTACCAAATTCAGAAAAATCTAAAGTAATAAAACAATCCATAATTTATAGAGCGGGATGGTTTTCAATAATGTTTTCGTTAAAACGAGTTCCCGGCTTACGCAGAAACATTCAAACTCTGCTTCGCCTCATGCACTTCACCCTCACTAGGCGGATGATCAAACACGGACCCGCCGATTGGTTCGCCAGGGGCTGTTTGGATGGCTAGGGATTCCATTTCTTTTTCTGGTGGGGCGGGGGAGGTGGTGGAGGAAGCGGTAGGAGCGGCACCGGCGACGCCATTTGCACTTGTAGCGGCAGCACCCTTCCCCGTCTTCTCTGACTTTTCATTCTTTTCGCCAGCCTTGACGATTTCTCCGCTCTTCACGGTCCCCTCTTTCGGCACGTACCCCTCCACCGCAGCTTTTATCCCATTCCCCGCAGGCGGGATCCACCCTTCCCTCCCCTTCCCCTCCTCCTCCTTGCCCGGAGGAGGCACCCGCCTCCCGTTCGGAGCAATATGACAAAACTCGGTAATCGTCTTCCAGTAAACGGAATAATCATATGTGAAATTATAGTCCCCACCAAACTCTGAGTCGAGGTGCGCGGCGGGGACGAGGTCGAGTAGACGGGGGTTGAATCGGATCTTGTCGCGGGTGATGGGGTCCATGAAGGGGGAGATACCGGAGAAAAAGGCGTTGATCCACCATCTGTTTTTATTCAGGAATCATATAGAGTCAGCCATTGTTTCGTTTGATTGCAAGGCGTAACCAAAGAAAAACGACATACGGCATGTTGACGACCAAACCCCTCCCAAGTCGTTCAACATAATGATTCTGGAGAATGTGGAGCACCTTGCGGGCTGTACCAATGGAAGGATTGGATTGGGATGTAGCAGATTTGTACTGTTCGTGTGATGGTGTAGGTGTCAGCGGGACCCTAAGGAGGAGAAAGGAGCAGGGGAAAGAAAGAGAAGGTGAGAAGTGAGGAGGAAGAGGAGATTGGACTTACGTCGACGATGATGGCGACTTGTTCTTGACCAGGAGGCATCAAGTCGATTGCTCGTTCACTACGATATCGGTCAGTAAACACGTTTGTCTAACCCCAAGAGTGGAAGGGGAATAAAAAAAAACGTACAGATGATAGATAAGATGCCTAATTTGCCTCGGGCTCGTCTCGGTGTTTTCCCTACCGGGTCGCATGTAGAGGATTGGTCGGGCATCCATATCGAAGCCTGTAAGGATACTACGCGTAGACGTCGCGTCAGCCAAAATTCGCACCCAACCCCGTCCACCCCTCATTGGGCCCCAAAAAAGAGGAGAAGCAAATCTTACATCTTACCAGTCTCGGCCTCAACACCAACATCATCGGGCTGTATCAGTTCTGGCTTATACTCCCTCCTCCATTCCATCGTTCCCCTGATCCTGTGCTTGCCGTCATGGAGCTTCCATTTAGCGGCGCGCATGTATCGGGCATGGGTAGCAGGATCAGAAAGGAAACGCTGCTCCCAAGGGTAGTACTCGTCAGACTCTGGGAGGGCGATAGTTTTGGTGTACTGCCAAAAAGTGCATTAGTGCCTTCATTGATTCATCTGTGTATGGCAGACCGACCTCTTTGAGTTGCGCGATCTGTGGTGACAAGTCAGCGATTGACACCGGCTGCCGGCGGAGACAAAAGAAACGAACGTACGAGGCCGAGTTGATGATCATCATACTCCCACCTTTTCTTCACGCTCGATTCTTGCGGGGGCACGGTGAAGACCTCACTGGTCTTTGGGCCCAAGGACTCTGGCTTGAGGGAGGCGGTGGACGCCGAGGCAGATCTTGACTTGAAGAAGGACATGGCGGTGGGCGGGGTGTCAAAGAGAGACAGAGAGAAAAGATTGCTGATGAATTTATCGCTGCTCATAATCGGTCATCGACCGGATGACCGACCGCCGCTGACAGAACTCCTCGGCCACGCTCCGTCGGCGCCCAGCGTCATCATCGGGCAGCTCCACCCGAGGGCAGCCACGTGGTGTTACATAATCGCAAATGCCACATCACCCCAAACTGTCTCCTTTTCACCACCGCGCGCCGTGGGTTATAGCGCTGTTGCTAGCCCGTCTTTGAAACAACCCCCACCGCACACACCGCCATGTCCATCGAGAACCTCCACATCGCTGACGAGACCGAAATCCCCGCCGGCGCCACCGTCGAGCTCCACTCCCGCCCCGAGCGCAAGGCCAGGAAGGCTCTCGAAGGGCTCGGCCTCAAGCGCGTCCAGGGCATCCAGCGAGTCACCCTCCGACGAGCCCGCAACGTCCTCCTTGTCGTTTCTAGCCCCGAAGTCTACAAGTCCCCCGGAAGCGACTGCTACATCGTCTTTGGAGAGGCCAAGGTGGAGGACCCCAACAGTGCGGCGCAGTTGCAGGCGCAGGCTCAGTTGGCTGCCAGTAGCCAGGCCGCCCAGCAGGCTCATGCCCACGGAGGGTTCAAGGAGGGTGTGCCCAAGTCTTTGGAGGAGTTGATGCAGGATGCGTAAGTCCCGAGCGAGCCGAACGTCCCGGACGGAGCGGAGGTGATGGGTGGTGGATTGGCGGATGGATGGATGGATGGATGGATGGATGGATGGATGGATGGATGGATGGATGGATGGATGGATGGATGGATGGATGGATGGATGGATGGATGGATGGATGGATGGATGGATGGATGGATGGATGGATGGATGGGGCCGAGCGCAGCGAGATGTGGTCATGACTAACTCTTCCTCTTAGGCCCTCCGCCGACTCTTCCGCCCCTGCCCCCTCTGGCGAGGCTACCGACGCTTCCGCTTCTGGCGACTTCAAGGTCTCTGACGAAGAGATTCAACTCATCGTCGCCCAGACTGGCGTGGACGAAGCCAAGGCTCGAGAGGCGTACATCTCTGAAAAGGGTGACTTGATCAATGCTAGTATGTTAAAGTTCTTCCTTCCGTCCTTCCTCCCATGTTCCATCCTTCATTCTTCTTTCATTCTCAAGTTCCCTACTTCCTTCCTACCTGCTGTAGAAAGAGTTAGCGCTGACCTTTTCTCTTCCCTTGATATCCAGTCATGAAGCTCCAATAAGCCACATCTCAGCATCAGTAGAGTCAGTATCACGGAGCGGACGAGAAGTCAGAGTTGGAGAAAAAGGGGGAATGGGGGGTTGTAAAAACCAAGGGAGGAGGCTCTGTGTAATTTTTGAATACTCAGCAGGGAGCGGATGGCGAGTAGGAGAGAGAAACAAAACAGGCATGAATCCAAAAAAATGCTTTGCTCCCATACTCGATTGGTTTTTTCATGTCCATTTCGTGTTTCTGTCACGAACCCCTTTTTTCCAAGCTTCAGAAGTGAAGAAATAAGGAAATAAGACATGCTAAATAACATATCCATCCCTTTTGACAGGGAGAACCCATTCGAGTGTCGTAAGAGTCCGGTATGGCAGTACTCCCTAGATGAATTGCACATTACTGCAAACAATAAAGTGCAGAGTGCGGTGTGTGGGAAAGCGTCAAAGAAGCCCCACATCGAAAGGCTGGAAGTCCTTGCGCACGGGCCCATCCAGGTAGCGTTCGATCGTAATCTCCGTTCTACGTATCCGAAGGGGGCCAGCTCCGATTGAGAATATGGAATCGCAAAACACGAGACACATTTCAGTCACTTTACCATGCCGGGGAGGGTCTTTTGACCACTCTCTTTTTGTGGTCCGAGTATCCCCTCCTCGGGCTGAACTCCCAAGTAAGCGCATCAAAGGAATAAAACGTAAACACAACGACTTAAAGATACAAATACATAAAGGCTAGCAGAGTCTAAAAGCCAGCCAGAGCAAAAAACACCTCTCGTTCACCCTCTGACTAATATTCCAGTCGGGTCTAGCTTTGTTCTTGTCGTTTTTGGGCGTGGAACTAAAATCATCCTTTTTGTCAGATTTATACCAAGAGGATCCCCACACGATCTGGAAAGAGGAGGATAAATGGCAAAAGGTAGGAAAAGAGTTTGCAGGAAAGAAGGAGGCAGCAGAAAGCACGTACGATATCTTTTAATTGATTGTTCGCTTCGTCGAATTGTTTCTCCAAGTACTTTGCCTAAATAAAAGAAACGCGAATCCCAGCCCAAGGTCAGATGATGTTACACACTACGCATACTGTACTACTCCCAGCAAGAGAGGAAGCAACTGGAGAACATACCTTTTTGGAAAGGTTCTGAACGTCCTCTGCGAGTTGTTTCTCTTGCTCTACATTCTCCTTGTTAATCTCTTGTCGCGGTTGTTCGATAAACCTGGTTTTTTTCGTTTCTAGTTGTCAGCGGTCATGCTCCTCCGGGCGCTCACTCAGACCAGACCCTGCCCAGGCCACGATATACCCCTACCCCCAAATGCCTCTTCATCATAATCGAATTATGATCAAGAAAGAGAAACGAAAAGTAAAAGGAGTGTGATGGAGACTGAGACCCACATCTTTCCAACGCCCTTGTACATCCCCCCGTCCCCAGGAACATTCCCGAGCTCTTTCACTTGTAGAGCCAAGATCCGACGCTCCTTCTCTTTAGATGTAATTTGGGCTTTGACAACGGCTAATTGTTTTTGGGAAGTTATCGCCTGTTTATTTTTAATGGTTATGGAATGGTTAGCACAGGAATAATAGATGCACATTGAAGGGATAGGAAAGAAAAGGGGGAGGAAGAGGGAACGTACTTGGGTCTGGATTTGGAGGAGGATTTTACGGAGAGTGTCGTCTGAAAGGGTTGACATGTTGTGGCTTGCTTGTCTGATTTGGATGTAATGCTGCAGATTATAGGGGCGGCAGTTCGTTTAATACCTCAATATTATAGATCCCTATCTAGATGAACGTGTGATCGATGGGACTTGGGTTGAGACTTGATTAAATTGTGGTCCGACGAACGAAGACGGTGGATGTTCCGTCGGTCACGCAGAACGCGTTGACAATGTATGGAAATAAATGACCGTGGGAATGTCGACAAATCCGAACACGGATCGGCTACTACATACATGACATCTTCTCCAAACGGGTTTTTTTTTGTTTCTGCTCAAGCCATCGTTGTTACCAAGGTCAATACATATGCATAACCAATGAAACGACGGAAGGACAGAGGAAGCAGAGTAGAAGATGAATAATGAACTGATCATGCATAATCTCATAAAATTCGTACGTACAACCTACAAATCGTATCCTGCTTCTACAGACATAGAAAAGAAGACATATTTACACTTGACACAACAAACAAATAAAGGACATTAGAGACTAACAAGGGCATCATGGAATCAATATAAACATTACCCGAAAGAGGTAAAGAAACATCGACATCATGAGACGGAAACGTATGATGGCGTTAACGTTAAATATGGATGAATAGGTTAAACAAGTGTAAGCAAGAGCAAAGGTATATCCGAGGGACGATTACAAATAGACAGGTGTGGAGAACGTAAGGTTGTACAGTCTAGCCTCGAGGGGAGTATGGCTGCGTTGGCCGGACTTCGAGGCAATGGAAGAAAAGTCATGAATGAGGTGGTGTACCGGTGAGTCCGAGCAATGGCGATGGCCTAGGAAAGACGCTCAAACGGACTCTTCTCCAGCGACCATCCTTTCCCTCTCCTCTTCTTCTTCCCCTGCCCCTGCCCCTCCCTCCTCCTCTCCCTCACCAAGCCTCACCCCCGTCCTCCTTAGCCCGAACCCAGGACCGACCCATCCAATTAGCCTTTCCCTCACATCCCTCCAAACTTCCGGCAACCTCCATGGTCTGGATGGAGACGAAGATGTGCCTGGACCTGAGCCGAGGGTTCCTCCCCCCAAATTTGAGTTGAAGTCTGGGTTCGGGAAAGCGGCCAGGGTATCGAAAGAAGATGGAGTTTGCTCGGTACGATCAGCATCGACGGCCATGGGTGGACCGATGACGGGTGTCATGGTGGAGCCTTTAATCTTGACTTGAGGGAGCGTTACGTCTGCTCGGCATGTCGGACACTATTATCACCCCATATTAGCTTTTAATTCTCGCTGTTCCCGCTGTTCGTAAACATAAACAGAAAAGAAGGATAAATAAATGAAACGCACGAGCTTCCGCCATTTCATCAACCACTCGTCACATTCCTCTTTATGAAAGACATGTCCGCATGGCAAGATTCGGACAATGTCACCTTTTTCAAACGCGTCCATACAGATAGCACACTCATCTTTGGAAAAGTACCGTCTTGTCGGGCGTTTGTGTTTTCTGCTATTCCGGCTTGGGCCGGCGTTATCTGTGGAAGAAGATAGCGGGGGATGGGCAGGGAGGATAGGGGAGAAGGATGGGTTGGTCTCGGTTAAAGGCGGGAGAAGTGGAGGGGAAATGATTGAAAGATCGACAGGCGGTGGAGGGTGAGTTTGTGATGCATCGGCGTCTGTGGGATCGTTTAAAATGGACCTCTGAGAGTCATGTACCTCTTGTTCATCTGTAAGCAGACTTCTCTCCCCACCTTCCGGACTAGGACTCCCAGGCCCTTCGGACGAATCATCGTCCTTCTCCCAGACGATATCGGGTGTCCAGACTCGTTCGGGAAGACTGAGGACGACCATTGCTGGGGCACGATCTGCTTCACGTTGGCTTGAAAGACAACGTCAGTAAGATACTGCACTGCGTAAAGCAGGAATAAAGTGGACATACCGAACAACACGGAGACGGTGGATACCAATCATAGCCAATAAAAACAATGTGGGCATAAGTATTGCAAACGAAAGTAGACCTGAGAGAGCGCTTTGAAACGATCAGCTTGATAGATACCAGGAACAAAATGATGACTCACTTTCCTTCATCGGAGCCTTCACTAATGTCAATGTATAGCCCCTGACCAGGGCTTTTTGAGCCTGTCTGATTGGCAAGCAAGTCTCTTAACCCAAGATATGACGCGCGAGAAACAAATACTGCCGGAATATAGAGACTATCTGTCTCCTCTACTAACAAAATCAGCAATCATACCTGCCATGAGCAGATACACAACCCACGAGGCGAAAACATTGTGATCAATCCCTCCCTTTTCCTACCCTCCGCGTCCGTCTCCCCAGCTCTCGCCTTTGTATCACCCACAATGACCGCATGCGCACCCCTATCTTGTGCCGCCATTGCTTTCGTCGCGAAGTCACATGTGCCCCTTTCGATCAGTGCAATCTTCACATCTTCCGATTTCCCAGGACGTGTTGGTGGTCGAGGAATGATACTGGACGGGATACATGCGAGTAGCTCAGAAGGGGAATGGGAGGCGGACGGAGTGAGGAATGAAGAGAATGGGAGGAGACGACCAGAGAGCGGAAGCGAGATGGATGGATGGGATGGGAAAGCGGCTGGGCGGTGGGGAAGGGTAATGTTTTCTGCTTTTTCTGCTCCCTTGGGGTCATCCAGCTACAATTAGGTTAAGTTACAATCAGTTCAGTTCGTTTAGACGTTCTAAAATCTTACATGGACAACAACTTCGCCCTCTCCGCCCAAAGCCAACCACCGACTCAACCACCCCTGTTCCGTCCAGACAGCCGCATGAGGCAGCTCGATGGAGTACTCTTGGACATAGCCCGTTCCATCATATATAGTTATCGCCTCAATCTCTTTCTGTCCGTGCGAAAAGTAAGGATAAGAATCGTAACTGCGATCAAGAACCTCTTCTGGACTAGTCAGAACGAAATGATTCGGGGCGGGAGATGCGTAAACGGCTGTGTTGAGAGCGATGGCCGCAAGTAGGCGGTATTGGAGCATACCTGCCGTGTGTGTGTGTGTTATTCACTACGAGATTTTGCTTGGCTAGCCGCAGATACGTAAATGAGAAATGTGACAAGGGAAACGGAATATGTCGGTCGAAGTGTGGAAGTGCTTGTGACGTTGCTTGATTCCTGCTGCTGGAGGCGATTGCGGTGGCAATTGTCAACATTTTCCCCGGAAATATCCTTTAGAACGGGCAATTTCGTCCTTTCTTTCCATGTATAGCTGGAACCATTATAACTATCATAAAGCAGACAAACACAATCCCTCCTCATGTTCACCTTTGATCAACCATATATGTACAGAATATTTGCGCTCAAGGACCTTCTATCCTCAATAATGCTGCTTGCCCTCAACAACGGGCTCCAACTGCATTTAAGCAACCTGTATTATCTCGAACGACTCATCTTTGGGAATATCTGGATATCCTGAGACGGAAATGGATGTTACCCTAGTACTATTACCTGGGGGTACCGCCACAGCTTTTCTGGAAGACAATGGTGGAAGTATTAATCTGGGGGAAGGCTGGCCTAGTAGGTAAATTAGTAGCCCATTCTGATGTGGAACCGTATCGCCTGAGTTTGCAAGCAACTCTCGGTCGATCACACCTGTAAATGGCCAACCACTTCAGCCTCCTGCCGCAGCTGTCATTGGGCGCAAATCAATCTCTGCCATTTCAAGGACTGATTATCCTTATTTACGAACCATGAACTGACATAGATCGGGACAACATCGGCCAGTTCCTCAGTTTTACTTCCTTCCTCGGCTTCCGGTGCGGCATCCATCAAACTCCGTCACGCCGTTCGGGCCTTCAAGTTATGATCGATAAATACGCTCGATGCCATCGATTACGGAGACAAATGCAATCACCTAGTTTGATTCAATGAGGTTGGCCCAACACCAGTCACATCAGCCTTGCCACAGTTAAAAGGCTACATTACACACGACAACTGAAACGTTGTTACGGTGGTAATAACACTCCAGCTCCGTCCTTACCAGTCCTCCATTTCATTGGACCAATCGATTCGAGTAATTATTGCAGGATAGATTGTGCATCATCTGTTAGATGCTCATATACGAGTCCTCAGGCACACCATTCACCACACATAATATCCCCCATATTGAGTGGTCAAGAAGAAAAGGAACGAATCCAGTAGCTTTCTTCTGGATCTTGCCCTTGTAATCTTCCACGTCTGGTGCGCTTCCATATTGCATCTAGAATTGGGAGAATGTTCGGTGAGTGGCTGTATTAATTGAAAGAACAAAAGCGTCACTCGCAAATCCTAGTAAGGGTTTTAACCTCGGGCATATTCATATCATATTCCCATACGAGATGATTGTGAAGACCGGGCACCGTCATCTACGGCAAGACAAGAGAGGTAAATGTTGGACAGAAATGTTCTTTGCTTGCAATCGAGTTTCAATGAGAGAAAATTTTGCAGTATCCATGGTGTGACGACTTGCTGTTGACCAAACCAACCGTTTGGTGTGGTAATGCCCTAGCTTGGTCCAAGTTTCCAAGTATCCCAACAATATTTCACGATGATTATTCTCCCCATTAATCACGAACATAATAATTTATTGGTTCTATTCATTTACAAACTCTAGAGCGTATTTGACATCTTCACTTCTCCAACATCTTCCGAAAACAGTCCCCAAAGCACAACAACACGATAAAAAAATGCGCACCCTTTCATCAGTTAAAATGGGTACCTTACGCCACATCTTCAGCAGTATCCAAGTTCAGTATCATCGCTTGGTAGAATCTCGCAAACTCGACAAGATCATCAGCGTTTGAGTATTCGTTGATGGTATGCGCTCCAGCAGAACCCGCCATGGGGGTGTATCGGAATCGATAGATGTTTGGGGTGAGGTCCCAGTAACGCCTTGTGTCAGTGTTCTGTTACACAATAACGGGTTCACTGTTAGCGTGATTTTCACAGACATAGGAGGATTCGAGGTTCTTACACCAGTGCTCATAAACGGAGCCATAATCAAATCATCGCCAGCTTCAAGCTCTACAATCTTCCCATCCTCACTGACCTCCTTTCTACTCGCCCACATACCCCTCGCTGTCCCCGCCATCACCCTCCAAGCCGGGTCTTCGATGCTCACAGGGCTATGGGGGGAGGGGTCGGTGTAATAGCCAAATGCTTCGTCGAGAATGACTTTGGAAGTGGGGGAGCCCTCAAAGACGGTCTCGCCCTCAAAACCGATGAGGGTAAGGTTGTAGTCTTCACACACAGGTTTGAGGAGGTTCAGGGTTCGGCCTTGGAGCTCGAAGTGGTTGGAAAGACTGTTGATTCGGTGGTTGACGATGGCAGTCACAGCTTCGGGCTAACATAGGTTAGTCAGACGGGGATCAATATTTGGAAAGCATAGTCTGATACGTACCAAAGCATTTACCTTCAGCCCACCCTGGATTATATCCACAGCTTGGGTAGTAGTCAACATACTCTTGATCGGATCACCCTGACCAGGACCGGCAGGTGCTCCACCCATCCCAACGCTGATGATTTCTTCAGGCAAGCTCTTCCAAGCCTTTGGATCTCCATCCTCAGCCTTGATAATCATACTTTTTAATCTTTTTGGCATGTCTTTGGCATAGGCAGCTGCGCAAGTCATAAACTCGTAAACAGGAGAAGACTCGGCAATAGTAGCTTCGTGAGGGTTGCGCTCGAGCTCCGCAATAAGCAAGGAGATGAGACCGATGGCTGTGTGAGGAGGAGGTACGGAAGAGTGTCCACCCAGGGTGGAGACGGTGATACCCAGGTCGTAGTGGCCTTTCTCAGCGACAGCCGGGGTAGCGAATTGCTGGCCCCAAGTGTTGATCATACCTGATCCCTCATCAATGAGGCTATTGATAGATGAGCTGATTTTCTGCATCGCTGGAGGAGAATAACACACAGAGCCATAGAGTTCCGTCCGTACTTGTCCAGGAGGTACCGAGCGATAGCAGGTGCGCCGACTTGGCCACCGCGTTCCTCATCGCTGCCAAAGCCCAGAATGATGGTCCTCTTGGGTTTGAAGTCAGTGGTCTTAAGGAGATGTTCGATGGCAGACATCACAGCTAACATTGACAATGATAAACAAGAGCTCATTCAAAGCCCGATGTGCTTACCAATCAGACTGCTCTTAGTGTCCGAAGCACCTCGACCGTGAATGACTGTGCCATCGTATTCGCCGCCGTAAGGATCATGGGTCCATTGGCTTCTAGTAGAGGGCAAGACGGGGACGACATCTGCAGGTAAAAGTTAGTACATTGGCAGGATCAATCATGGAAGACATACCCTGATGAGCAGTAAGGAAAAGAGGTTTGAGAGATGGGTTGGAGCCTTGGATCTCGTAGACCAATGCCCAATCAGTCTCGGTCACCTCGGCCACCTCATAACTGCGCACTGATATCAGCATCCAGGTATGATGTATGCTTTCTCCATCCTTACATGAGAGGGAACGTCTTTTTGAGGACTAAAACCAGTCAGTGACTAGGGGATAAGATTGCGTAAGTCACTTACAAGCATGGAATTCAGTGAAGATTTCCCATCTAGGATCTTCATCGACGGGGCCCATCTCGTCGAAGACCTCGGTAGGGATTCGAACCTTTGTAAGAGTATAACTGTCAGTCTATCTGAGATTCTGCGCTCATGTTTCGAGTGACACTCACAGCTTCCTGAAGCCTCTTGATAATGATATCCTTGTCCTCCCAAATCTTGCTCGTGTCGTAGCCGGCGGGCATGATAGGTTCTGCCTGGGCACAGAGTCCGTCTCTCAAGCTTCCATTATACGCAGAGTAATCCCCTTTGTAGGTGATAAGCTGGGACACGGATAAAGGCCAGGATGTGATAATAGAAGAAGCAGCCAAAAGACCGAGGACAATCAGCGGCCAACGGCGCTTGGATACACCCTCAGAGGAGGGTACATCGTTTGAGGTGACTGGTAGATAGATGGGACCTTTAGGCATGTTTGAGGAGGATATACAATGCTGAAGGATCTGAAGGGAACTGGAATGGCGACGCTGTGAACCTCCTGCTTTATGAGATGGTGTAGTCTCATATCTTTCATCGCACAAATCCGACTGCGCGGCATTTACCGCCATCGGAGAAGGACGACACAAAACGCACTAAATAAATTAAGAAATTAGCCGATTTTCCTTATCTCGGCAACGCCGTCATATAAATCAACCCACTTCCAGTACGGTACTTTTTCTTCTGAGTCGCTGCTAGTATCTGAAAATGACGAGGAACCCTAAATAGTCGTTTTTGTTCCAATTCTCACCATCTTCTTTTTTTCACAGACTCGTGTTCACCGATAAGTTTTTATGTAGCCCACAAACATCACCGCAAGCTTTTGATCATTATATAACCTAACGTCCTAAAGGAAGATGGAGTGACACAGCCAAGGAAGAAACTTCTCATGATCGAGATCGCTGGTGTTTTTATCCACATTTAATTGCACTACGTCCTTGCTCGAAAGTATGATTTAGCGAAAGGGCCGGAAAGAGTATTCCAGATTCAAGGTCATCGGTGGGGCACGACAGATCCTTGGTAAAAGGGGGACTTAGACACATCTTCGGATTCGCCTGATGGGGAGCTCTTTCGTCTTTCGTCAGCTGTGCCACGACGGCGATAGATGTAAGGATAATCCGCTGCGTAACGAGAGGTCGTGGTGGAATGTTGACCTAGTAACATGTGCAGACAATCATGATTGCTGTCGCAACGGTCTGCAAGCAAATTTCATCATTAAACAGTTCGTAAGATAGAAGACATAGGATAGGGCGATGGAACATACGATGATGAACTTGATATGGAGTAGCGCTTTCCTAGTGATCAAGAGGTATCGAACGACATAGTCGCCCATCATCTCCATCATAAAGGAGTTGATGCCTAGTCTACGTTCTATGCGACACCTTTCGGTATGATGGTTATGGTTCGCGGATTGAGCCTTACGCGGTGATCAAAGGTGTAAGGTTCATCTCTAGGTAATCGCGGAGGCCATCAAGCCCCAGTCAAGTCACGCCCGTCTTCTTTGGTCGACTACAAGAGGTGTGGACGAAGACACGCAGGCATGAGGAAAAAGCAACTTGGGTGACTGGTAGATGACGGCGACATGATGCGTGAGGTGCTGCTGGGACTGTCGGTGTGCTGATTCACAGAAATGCATAAACTCACGGCCATGGAGAACATCTATATCGACCATCTGATATCTCAGATCGTAGCGCTCGGGACTTGTGCCAAAGCATAGGCGCATACCGCTTCGCCAGGTAGCAGAGAGCATAGAGGAATGGACGGTGAATGAAGTGCGCACAGGTCTCTTCCCATTTACCAGGGAATCACCGCGACCGTCAATCGGCACGGCTCGCACTCGTGAAGCATCTTTTATACCTACTAGATCTACGAGAATCGAGACGCCATCATAGGGGAGTGATCATGCTTGGATGGTATAAGATGAGCCAGATTGTTTGTTGGCGATTGAAGTACTCGTCCGATAGTTATGTACGTAGGCGACAATCCGTCGGCTGAGGTCCACAGCTCTCTTTACGTAACCGAAACAGACGTCATGGCTTTTGATCCTTCGTTCTTTGTTGCTAGTTCGTTGAGAAGCTTCTCAGGTCCTTCTTTAGTTCGATTTGATTTCCTGACAGCCATCTAGTCGGATTCACGACGCGTCCAAACGTTCAACAGCAGGATAAACCCCGACGAAAATGTCAGCTCCAGGCGCCATTTCAAAGAAGCTCAAGTTCAAGGGTGATAAGCCAAAGAAGAAGAAGAGATCTCATCACCACTCGTCAGGTGGAGGCGGAGGCGATGGAGATGAACTTGAAGCTTTGGCCGCTGCTGACCCAAGAGGTATGTGAACGGTAGACGCTGTGTCAAAGTGAATTTTTACTGACTTGTGTCTGCTAGGATGGATGTTCCCATCGAACCCTATGGAGATCAACGGCCCAGCTTACATTCTACTTCCTACCGAACCGCTCACCTGCCTTGCTGTAAGTCTGTTCGCTTGCTGGAAATACCTTATATTAACGAATTTGTAGTGGGATGCGACGAGACAGAAAGTATATGCCGCGCCTATCGACATTCCCCAGGCCCCCGAAGGCGCCAATGACCTCAGCGAATCTGAGATCCTTTTAACAATTGAGCCGACGGATGTGAACCATGTTTGGGTTATCTCAAGATTATCTGGAAGTGAAGATGTAGTGAGCTTGCGGACAAGTACGTAAGTCCATGTCCAGTCGCATTTGTTATGTAAAAGTCATTGAACGGTGGCTATAGAGGGACATTCCTCACCGCGAGTCCATCAGGCTCTCTAACAGCTACCACCCCTTCTCGAGGACCTCTTGAAGCTTTTATCCCCATCACTTCACGTTCCTCCTCCTCCTCCGTTTTTCCCACTTTCGCCCTTCAAATACAACACAACTCCAAATACTTTTCGGCAACCACCGTTGCTGGTAAAGCCGAGTTGCGAGCTGATGCTGACGATGTTGGCGAGTTTGAAGGTTTGAGAATTAAGTGTCAAAGAGAGTTTGTGTACAAGGCAAGGCAAGGAGAAGATGTGAAAGGGAAGAAAAGGATGGTGGATAGTGGACCTTCTGCGGCGTCAATTGAAGACGACGAGATGAGAAGGAAGTGAGTCGCTTTTCCAATCATTTTGTTTGAAATGTTGGCTGATGTTTTGACCAGTCGGGAAGCTCAGACATGGGGTGCAGGAAGGGTCAAGCTTTCTGACAAAGACAGGCGGGATGTAAAAAAGGCGAAAAAGGAAGGGCGATATGCTGAAGCGATGTTAGACCGCAGAGCCGCTCTGAAGAGGTCAGTCTGATCTTTTGTTATCGAGTTTGTTTGCTGATACTGATGTGCTCGCAGCGACCGATATGCAAAGTAACGTAACCAAATATTGTATCTTTATGCAACCCTATACAACCTATGCTTTTCTCCTTCCTTAGAAAGGAGGCTCGCCCTTGACCAAATCCTTATGCGTGTACCCTTTGCCACCCTTCTCGTGGTCGGCAATCACACTCCCATCCTGCTTCCTACTTCTCATCATGTACTTGTAGATGATCAGCCCATCCAGACCCACAGGACCTCGAGCGTGTGTTTTGCCTGTAGAGATCCCGACTTCGGTACCCAGACCATATCTAGTACCATCTGCAAATCGTGTAGAAGCATTGACAAAGCAATTGGCACTGTCCAGCCCTCGGCACCAAGCAGACATGGAAGCCTCGTCCTCGGTGACGATAGAATCGGTGTGGTGGGAAGAATGAGAGTTGATGTGCTGAATGGCTTCTTGCACAGACTCGACAGCCTTGACGGCAATGGTAGGGCCGAGGAACTCAGTGCTGTAGTCGGCGGGGGAGGAGGCTGTGACAAACTCGCTGGTTTTGGGGACATTGGCGTCTCGCAAAGCGGAGAGGGTCGCAGCGTCGCACCGAAGGCAGACAGAGTTGGACATGAGGGCAGATGCGACGGCAGGCCAAACAGTGGTGAGGAGAGAGGAATGGATTAGAAGAGTTTCGGCGGCGTTGCAGGCCGCCATGTAGTCGATCTGTGTAAGTTTTATATGAGCTGATGTGCGTTTGATAGGGAAAGCTTGCATACCTTGGATTCCACGGCAATCCTGACGGCCTTCTCTTGGACTGCGCTCTCATCAAGGTACACCGCACAAATACCATCGGCGTGACCCATCACAGGAATCCTAGTGTTGTTTTGTATACTCCTGACGAGCTCATTACCACCTCGGGGCATAACAAGGTCAATATATTTGTCCTGAGCGAGCAATGACGAAATCTCTGATCGAGTTGACACGGACTGGACGAAGGCTGGGGGGATGGATGTCTTGGCGAGAGCTTGAGAGATGAGGGAGGAGAGAAGGGTAGCGGTGTTGATGGATTCTTTGCCACCCTTCAATATAGCGGCGTTACCTGCCACGAAAGTCTTAACACTTCCAACTTTTAGTCTAAAGGTCACTACTACTTACCGCTTTTGATGGCCAAAGCAGCGATGTTCACAACAACTTCGGGCCTAGCCTCAAAAATGACGAGCAACACGCCGACGGGACAAGTCACTCGATGGAGCTCCAGTTCGGGACCGATTTCCTTGGCAAAAGTAACGATACCAGTGGGGGCAGGAAGAGCAGCAACATCGGTGATACCTTGAAGCATAGCTTCGAATTTTCCAGGGCGTCCCAGGTCAAGACGGGAAACAAGGGAAGATGAGAGTTTGCCAGTAGCAGCGAGGGCCTCAGCAGCCTATTCCTGATTTCAGGATCAATGACGAAATGGCAAGAGGACACTGACCTCCATGTCTTTCTTGTTGGCAGCAATAATTTCATCCTTGGATGCTTGGAGAGTTTCTCTGATGGCTTTTAAAGCGACATCTCGTTCAGAAGGATTCACGAGCTGAGAGGCCTCAAAAGCTCGTCGAGCAGCGATGGCGATAGATTCGGCCCCAGAATTTGACGCGGATGCGATTGAGTCGGCCATTTTAGACGCTATATCTACGAAATATATGTGTACAAGAGGAAGATGTAAAAGGATGAGTCGAGTGATGATGAAAATGAGCACCGATGGTTTAAATCCAATGATGTGGAAGATAAGCGTGCCTGTCCAAAACACTCCGAATTCCCCAGAAGACTCGGAGACCTCGCTGTTCGGTACGCTACTTAGTATTTGTGCGACATTGAGTCACGGCAGCGAAGAGGTATGATGAGGGTTATCCTGTGATCTGTAGCCTGTGTGTGCTGCAGTCTATGGCAGATCAACATGGATGAGAGAAGATAAGAACGGAAAAGGCGGCAATCCCAGCGGTCGTTAGTGGACGGATAAAAAATATGCTCACGCCGGCATACGTCTGAAGTCAGTATCCACAACAGTTATAATCATCTGTTTTCTGATGTTTGATGTTTGATAATTTCATAACAACATGACGATCAACATTTAGATATTTCTACAAGACCTAAGACAGATCATAATATTCTGAAAGTGAACGAACCGCTCCGGCCAAAGATTACGATAGATAGAGGATCAAACGATTAGCATCCATGCTGTTTTCTGTCGGCTGATGATATTCAGGTTTAGACCTGGCGCTTCTCCTTTCTCTTGTGGAGTCAATGCCCTCGGTTCTTTGGTTGCCTTTACTCCCGTTTCCTCTCTCGCATTCTGTTCCCAACCTTGCTTGATTTTCTCTCTTGGAGCATAAACCCAAGCATGGGATCGCAGATCATTCATCACCAGGACCGTAAATGAGTGCTACATGATGATGGATAGCTATCCAGGCGTCTGTTATATTCTGAAGTTACGTACCTGGATAGGCGGTCGTTATTCCCGGTTATGAGGTTGTGATGATAATATCCACCTTCATGGGGTAGTAGTCTCATCTTAACAAGCATGCTTGCATGGCAGACTGATGACCCAAAAACCACGCGGATACGCTCCTCCTGGACTGCTTCGGGCCATAGCCTGGCTTTGTTTTCTGATCTGACGATATCTAATTTTATCTGAGACTTTCGACTCGTTTTGTAATAATAGTCACTTCGGATTCTCGTTGTTGGCTTTGGCTCGCTAAAGCAGCCTAGCATCATTACCTTGCTCTAATCTTTTCTGCGATCATTGTTGGGAACAGGGTCGAAGGCTGCTCATTTTCCTGCTTGCCTAGGGCGAGTTGGAGATATTGGACATGGTATGCATTGAACTCGACCCAGATAGCTAACATTAAGGGTCAATTCCGTGTGCTGAATACAATGACATTGCCACGACAAAACAAAAAAGACAGCCTTGATCACATTTTCGAGGCCCTAGAGTTATAGCAAGTGACAGACGAGCCGAGTTTCGAGCTTACTTCGAAATAGAGCTGAATATGTCACGCTGCGTTCATAGCTTATCTTGGTTTGAAGTAATCCAGCGAAAATACTACTTGCTGTTCCTTTCTGCATGAAATCTGCTGGCCGAGCGGGGAGATGAGCTTCAGATCATGTTAGATAAGGGCAGCAGTGCCAGAAGAAAGTAGTTGCGTTGTCACTCTGCACCGAATGACGGCTTTTTTTTGCTTGTCCAGAACGAGTATTACATAATATGGCGATGATGGGATCCCCCTCAACGGTAGGCTCGACACAAGCCCCTCGACGGACATTGGCTCGTCGACACAAGTCCCTCCTCGGAACTTACCCCTCCTCGGAACTTATTGGCTCGTCTCCGACGAGCCAATGTCCGTCGAGAGGCTTGTGTCGAGCCTACCTCAACGGCCTCAAGGGCCTCAATCATATACTTGTCAAGAAGATAGAAGTTCCACCGGTCCGGTTGAAGATTAGGAAGGATGACCAGCCAGCTTCGGTGCGTTTTGTCCCGAACTGCAATCATAACCGCCGAACAATCCCGAAAACTTGTGCGATCGGCGGTCATGACCGTCCGCTCCATTGCCGACGTTGCCCCGCATAATATCCCCGGATCTGGAAGTCGTAATTCTTGCCTTAGCTGCGCAGGTTCCAGACCCTCAGGTTGATAATGCTGTGGCTGATCGAGTGGTGCAAATCCGCATTCGCCACTCGCCACGAGCCATCTCCGCAAGAACGAGAGGGAGGGGGAAAATCAGTATTAGTTCCAAGAGGAACGGCCCGTCGAAGGAAGGTGTTTAAACCGGAATTGACGGAGCTAATAAGCTACCACACTCAAAGCCTCAGTCCTCCTCAGGCTTTGGTTTCGTGGTCTGGGGATATGAGCATCCAGCGGTCCATCGTATCCCGAGCGTTGCTGAGAACGAGGAGTGTGAAAAACACTCTTAGTTGGACAAAACCACCGACGCAGGTGATCTGAAGCAGAACAGATGCCGAATTAAATAAGAACAACTGAGATGTGTGAACGTTTGTGGAATACATACCGAACACGCTGCTGTAAGCTAGGTAACTAGCAAGCATGATCTGAGCCTAACGCGAGCGTGTAAGAAGAGATAGCAAAGATCCTCGGGAACTCCCAGTCACTGATTACTCGTCGGCTTTTAGTCTAGTGGTTCTTCTCCTGGTTCTCCGAGCAACTATTATTGCAACAACAACGGTCTTACTTTGAATGCCTTATAGATAGGCCCATAATGCTAGTATGATGCTTCTGCAAGAAAGAACAAAATGCTGTTTGCATATGTTGCAAATATGCATTGTCATGGCGATCGAACGACCCTCATGCATCTCCTTGGGTTGCATTTTGTGCATGTTGGTTTCGATATTCACTCCAGAAGTCCGGAAAAAAAGGCTGGAGGAGTCGTCGGTTCTCGGCCCAACAGCCGAAATCCGGAAAAAGGCGTGAACATGACTAGTGGAACGACTCCGCAAAAGATCTGCAGCGGTTTGTAACGGTTGAAGCGGCAACGGAATATCGGTTGGGGGTTGACTCTGAGAAAGAATACGAGAGGATACATAGGAGATGTATGTTTATTCTTTTAATCCCTTTTCCTTCATCACATCTTGACCTATCCGTTCGTCGAAAACAACACCCAAGTCACCTTTTGAGGGACCCCGCTCTGTGGCCAGGCCAGACGGGCGGCATCCGCCAAGCTTCACTTCAAGGTACCATTTACTGCGGAATAATTCTCTCTTCGCGCACGAGGTCGACCGGAAAAACCGTCTTCATCGGTTGTCTCGACAAGGTCTCAAGGAGAAGTTTTGCTCTTTTCTTCTTGATCTCTTTCTTCTCTTCTACATCTACACACTACTGTGGGAGGAAGACCCCACAGATAGAGAAAGGAAGCTTGAAAAAGCGTCTCCTCACCACCAAATACTCCTCTCCATATCCTTTTTTTTTTTTTTCGTTCCGTTACCCGTCGCGGACCGGTCGCTCCGCCCATCTCTGTTCATAGAGCACGACATCTTTATACACTCCTCGAAACCGATCCTTAGGCGTCTTGGCCACATTCCTTTGTAGGTTCTTGGCCTAGTAATCGAGTATCTCGCCTACTCTTTTGATTCCCATTTAAGGTCGCGACATTACCTATATTCTATCGATCCGCTTATTACGCGACAGCGACAATCAGCATACGCGGATTTGTCGGTAGCTTTTTCACTCTAGACAAGATTCGACTCAGCAACCTTGTCAGTTTAGTATCGGCGCGTAACGTGTTTCGAACCGTTACAGGTGTCTTATATTCATGTGAGTGCATACTACTTCGATGAGTGGGGGATGGTTCCGGCTTTTTTTTTTCTTCTTTTTTTCACACGGATCGACAGCGTTTCGAACGCCATCAAATTCCAGGCTCGCGTTCTAGGACAAATATGGGTTCATCAGATCGGCGTCATTGCCGCAAGCCTCATTCGACACACAATATTTCTCCTTTATGTTGTCTATTATTGCCACCATCCCCCGATGATATATATCACTGCAAAGCACAATGCTGACTGTGAAAAACAGATACATATCCACATCCAGTATACGGCCGCACGTCATGTCTGTCTTAGACCCATTTCTTATCGCCCATCCTCCGGCGAGGGCGACACACTTGAGCGCTCAAGCAGAAGAAGCGCCTTTTGAGGTGTATTGTATAGTGTGTGACAAGCGGATAGTGCAAATAGAGGCTAGCGAGAAGGGGAAGGAGGGTGAGAAGAAGTCCAAGAAGAAGATGGCTGGTGGAACTATCAGGGTGGGTGTCTTGAGTTAACAACAAGAGGCGTATAACTAACCTCGATGGCAGGTCAAGAACCCCGATGGGACAACAACTACGCGAAATGCTAATGGCAAAGTGATTCGTCCACCGCTCAAGCGGAATCCGAATTCCGCTGCGCGTACAGCCGTTACCAACGCTGCGAAAGGCCAATGTCTCACTCGAACAGAGACCAACGAAGGCGTTGTCTCTCCATCAGAATCTCCTCAATCCAAGAAATCCCCTCCATTATCCAGCAGTCCACCTTTCAAATCCGCGATCTACTGCAGCCGAGAATGTATGGAGACGGATGCTGGCAGGTCAACAGAGGTTTACAAGGACCTCGCGCGCACCATGTCCTTTGACTTCTCTAACACTTTCTTCTCTCCTGACGAAAATGTTCCCGTCACCGACCAAGGTAAAAGCCCCAATGCTCCCCCATCGCCATTGTTTGTCTCTGGTAGTGATACCGAATCATCAACTTCGAACTCTGCCGGTTTGACACGTGACCACAACACTTCGTCATCTGCTCCCAAGATCATGGATTACTTTCGATTCTCCAAAGAGGATTCTGATCGGACGTGGAACGAGATTGAGAGGCAGAGGCGAAGCTCGATGCAGCCCGCTGTACGTCGTCCTGCTCCTAGCACTGAGAGCTTGACGAGCTTGTGGCATCAAGAGGCTGAACTGGGACAATCATCAAGTGGTGGAGGAAAGTTGAGGGCGATGACTCCCTTGCATGGTTGTGTATCAAACAAGGAACGACGTCCTTCTGGCAGTGCTGAGCGCTCTGCTCCAATTCCTGTTCGACCTATCCCACGATCTAACATGAGCCACACATCACTTGTCGGCTCATCATCCTCTTACCGCTCCACCGCTCTTCCTGTCGATCTCGGTTCTGCTCCTTCGCACACTCTCGGTCTCTTGCATTCTTATGCTTCAGCTTTTTCAGTTCGAAGCTCTAACAACACTCCTAGCAGCTATACTCAACGCGGCTTTGTTTATCCTGATGGTACTGTTGTGCCCTCATCCGTTTCTCCTCCGATGGCCGCCTCGAGAACAGATAGCACCTCCAGTATCACACGCCCTGTGGGAGGGACTATCAAGGCCAGGAAGAGCGAGCCGACATGGGATAGCTTTGGAAAGGTGGAAGTGCAGGCGCACAACGAGAGAATACACCGTCGGTCCGGTGCCGGTGCCAATGCGTGTACCGACTCTACTCCTGTTGCTGTGCCTCGACGCAGGCGAGACATCTCTTCCGGTCCGTCTGAGAACACCCCGAGGCAGAACTTGGAGAGGGAAGGGAGTAACTGGAAGATCACGTATGTTGTGCCGGCAGGTGTCGAGAGGCAGACTACGGTGAAAAGAAGTCAAGGACCGGCGTGTTCTTTGCCACCCGATAGGTATCATCCCCAAGGTGTTCTTATCCCTCGCTCCTCTGCCCAATTATCAACATCCAATTCCACCGCCTACGGTTCTCACACCCCGTCTTCGCGTCATATGCCCCTTCGTGCTGCTACATCCGCAGCTTTCCCTGATATCGGCGGCTTAAAAGTTTCGGACGACAAAATCGTCCCAGTGCCCAGCTCGCAGAGCGTGCCAAGGAGGATCGGGTTCAACTGGGACCAGGCCAAGGGCGTGAAGACGTATGAGATTCCAGGAAAGGTGGATAGGAACCCCAAGGGACTGTTCTACTTCCAGTAGGGCAATGTTTTGATCTCTTTCTTCTTGAGCTATACCCAGCCATCTTCGATACCAGGTTTCAGGTTTTTTCGCACAGCGCATACCAATCATCAGTTGTATACATCTCAGCATCAAACAAGGGCTTGTACATCGCATTTTCTTTCGTTTACTGAACCATATATTGAACGCACGGTGTTTCTTTATTTCTCGGTCTCTTTAGCATCTTTACCGGTAATTATTTTTGAAGAAAGTATAGTGACATTATTTGTACTAGAAATTGCATAGTTGTAAGCACTTTTGCTTAGCGGGGCGGAATGAATCATATTGTATGTGGCGTTCATAGCTATGAATATGACTACTATCCAATAATTGATTGAAGATCGGAGGCGCCAGATATCCGCAACGAAGATAAACGGATGAGGGGTGTTGTTAGCGCAATAGAAAAAATGACAAGCGGTGTATTTAGCACAAACGAAACACATGACAAACAGCAGTGCAGCGGCTCTTTTATTTTGGGGAGGAACAACGAGGCTATGACGCTGTGTTTACGGTATACCGCTAAATAAACTTGACAAAGAGACCTCATGTATTATATACTTCGTTTGGAGCGTTAAGTTCGAAATAAATAATGCGATAGGCGGCGCATACAGTCTATAAAGACTTGATCATGAGGGGTTATCAAAAATTCTGTCATCTACTTCAACAAGTCATCGGTTGTGCAAGGGTTCTGTCCGCTCTCTACACCCTCGCCGCGCCTTGGCATCCGCTTTGACCTGAATGCACCTATATACTACTGTCTTACTTTCTTTACAAAGTCCTCTAGATGTCTTCTCTGTATTGCGTCTAAAATAATGTTGAGGAGGCATCGTTCTTAGACGTGTCGCGTAACGATGCATGCCAAACCTATGCTCTGAATTTGCAGCTCCCCTCTCCTCCTTAGAAGCAACAACAACAAAAGAAACCGCAAGCAAGGTACACGTCATGCTGTCAGAGCGTCGGCAGCGGCGGCCGCAATGAAACTGTTTGTCATGAAATCTCCTGTTCGGGAATTTTTTGGCCGTTGTGTGGTTCAACATCTCGTTTGCTCGTTTCCCCGTGCCCGTGGCCGATGGCAGCTTTTTCATATGCAGCAGCCGCCCATTCGTCGGCCGCTTTTATGGGGATGGCTTCTTGTTCTCCACCAATTTGCTCCTGGCTTTGCCCATACAACACACGAACAGCCTCTTGTCCATCTTCACCGTGTAGGCTTGTCAGAGAGTGCACAATTAGCATCAACTCTTAACTGAACGGCGACTGCCCTCCGTCCGGCTTCACCCTTGCTCGCGATATACGTGTCACCTCGGCATACGCAGCCGCCGACCTTCACAGTACAACATTAGATTCATCGTATATAGATCCTATATAGTATCCTGCTCGCAATGCCTTCCGCTTCAAATGGTTGGAAGCCATCTACGTCGCCCGTAGGTGAAGGGTGAGTACATTTGTCTCTTTGTCGTGTGTGATCTGCATGCATGGGAAATGCTGATCTCCTTTGACTCCACGTTTTCCTTCCCCTGCGCCCATGCCCCGTAATACACTATTACACTGGTTTTACGACATCCGCTTCCCTTTATCGGCACTCCTTTATCCGCTTTTGATAATACGCATCTTACACTTGCCCGAATTATATTTTATTTGTCAACTGTCAATTCATACATGTTCATCGATATCGGTCTACATCTACAGCCTCACTGCACCTAGAACGCCCGAGCAATCGACAAGCTCCTTGGCCGCCACTTCCCCCTCCTCTTCCACCTTCCCTCGGCCAAAAAAGCTCAGGTCGAGGACATCGACCATGACCAACATCTACACCCCCCCTCTTCCGCCCGTCATGTCACGCGAAAATTCTGCAGAAGATGTCCGGGGAGAGTATGGCCAATATTCATATCGTCCTCCGCCGGGTACTCTTCTTCCGTCAACACACGGCCGCCGAGCTTCCAAATCGGTGTCATCTGTTCGGCCGAGTGTAGTTGTCACTCCTTCGAAATACTACACGCCTCAAACGCACAATCAAATCTCTTTTGTCAATACGCCAAATTCCAACACCGGCAATGGTGTTATGGACAGTCCCGAGGCGGATAAAAAGAATATGCTTAAGAGGCGAACATCGACGCCGAGTTTGTTTAAGCGTGCTACTCGAGGTGACGAAGACGAAGAGGACGAAGGGTTGCGAGGCAAATTGATGTCAAAGGAAGAGCCTCAGCAATCCCAACTGTTGCAGCAGCAGCAAAGATCTGAAGTGAGAGCGAGGTCAACGTCTACCAGTGTGGTCGTTCCTCAGACCCAAGGCCTGACTGAGCACTCCACTTACACTTCCAACCCTATTCGCCCTTCGATGCCACCCAGTTCATTTACCCAACAACCCCCTCCACCTCGTCCATGGTCCCCTGGACCTGCTAGTCCTAGTTCACATGTCGAAGGGGCCTCACATGAAAGATCTTCCGGTTTCCTGTCGTCGGCTTACAACTACACCGAATCAGGCATTGTGCAACTGTACAATTATGTTCGACCTTCTTCCTTTTCACATCATTCATATGCTCGACATGAACCTTCCGATGTTGATTCCGAAAAAGGTCTGAACGGTTCCGAAGACGAAACGGAGGAAAGCAGCGTTAGCTACTTTACTTTACCACCTACCCCTCCCGAACAATCCGAATTCTCGTCCTTTGCCTCTGCCTTGCCATCAGACTCTCTCCCCACCCCGACACTCTCCACACAATCGCTGTCTCGAGACGAACCAAAACGTGGCAAACTACGCAGGGCGTTTCGTAGACGATCCGGATTGGAAGGTGATAACGGGAATGGATTGTTGTCTGCTGTTTGGAGCAAGGTCATGGGAAGTGGGGGTGGGAATGGCAAATTGAGCGAAGTGCTGAGAGATTTGGGCTGGATTGTTGGAGTATTGGCATTGACTTTTGTGGTGACGCTTGGAATTGTGATTTGGCTGATCCAGGGGATGCCCATGTGAGTGTGCTGTCTTAATCGATCCATAAGGACCTTTGGCTGACAGTCGCGACAGCACCACGCTGAAGCACATTCCTCAATCGACTACCGATGTCCAACTGCTGTCGGCTGAGATTCGAGGTTACATGGCTTCCAGCAGTTATGGATGGTGGCATACAGTTGGAGTATTGACCTTTGTTGGATGCTGGAAGCATGCCTGGAGTGTCCCTGGAGCTGTCGTCTTGGTGAGTTTTCACCTTGCGAAGTCGAGTGAAGATTTGTTGCTTACCCATTTTCAGAACATTCTGGTTGGATCTCTCTTGGAACCCATGCCGGCCCTTGGTCTTTTGACGATCATCACCGCGTCCGGCTCTCTTGGTGCTTACCTCCTCTCCCGCCCGCTCGCCCCTCTTATCGCCGTCCTCTTCCCTAAACCTCTTGCCCTCGTTCGGGCCGCTCTCGCTCCCGAGTCTATCCCCGCTCCAGACTCTGTTGAACCAACACTCAATGAAACGATCACCCCTATTCAAGCATCTTCCGACCCTTCTGCACAAGCTATTGGCGGTCCTACTGAAGCATCTACCATCTGGCGAAGGCTGCTGGTCATGCGTGCGATGGGCTTTGTCCCTTGGAGTGGTATGAACGTTGCGTGTGGTGTAGTAGGCGTTGACTGGAAAGTATTTTGGCTCACGACCGCAGCGGGAAGTGCGAGTTGGAGTTATGTCACTGCTAGTGTCGGGAATATCTTGTCGAGGCTCAAGGTGCCCAACTCGGCTATCTCTGCAGCACCGGGGGAGATGACTGGGGAGAGTTTGACGAGTCTGTTGAGAGACCCGGTGTTGATCACCAAACTTGTCTTCCTTTCGGGTTTGACTCTCTTACCTGTCATCCTTAAACGCCGATCACCAGCTTCCCCATCACCCACTCCCCGCTCCACTTCGTCATTCGAGCTTTCGGAACTGCCTACTTCATCCTCTGCCTCTTCATCTAGACCTCTCAATCCCAAGATCAACACCCTCCGTCTTTCAGGGCTCGATAACCAACCCATGTCACCACTCTCCCAGAGTTTGGCCAAGTTCACCCCCACGCCTCGCATATTTGACCTTCTCAGTTTTGGACGGATAGCGGTGAGGCAGAGTGGAAGGATTGTCGTCGGTGGCGTAAGGAGTGTGGTTGGAGGAGTGAGGGGGGCTGTGAGGAGTGTGACGCAACAATAAGCATATTCTTTTCTTTTTTTTTCCGGTTCATCAGTGTATCTCATATACTCATCTTGTGTTATTACTATCTCAAATTCGCTGTAGGCGTTTATCTGGATTTGCTCTAGCATAGTACAGTGATAATATTTTACAGAGCTCTTTCATCACTGGAACGATTTTTCATGTAGATTAGTCGGAATGAATGTCTTATAATGATCGTAACTGTAGGACCCTGGCATCCGCTTTTGGGTTTGAGACACGTGGTACGATGTTTTGATTGTATACACAAGTCTGACCCCCGTACACGCCTGATAAACAATGCTTATCTCACATAGAGGATTTCGAAAATGAATAAACAATTCAACACAAGATCTGGAGGAGGCTTACGCAGCGAAAAATCATCTTTGCCCCTATCTGCTGTAACGTCGGACGGATAAAGCCTCCGAGGCCTAGCGGAGTATGGAGAAGTATGCTGCATCCGACTACCGCACGGCCGCCTCATTATCGAATCTGTCAGCATGGCGTTCAACAGCGGGCCGAGTGAAGTCATATGGATGTTTGAAAGGGACTTCTTTAAGCAATCATTCAGGAATGGGAGAACTTTCAGTCTCCGTCCGTTTGGGTTACTGCTTTTGCCCATTGTTGGACTATATATGTAATAAAGATATGAGCTGTTGCATGTCACAGACACAGATCGGGACCACTATCGAAGGAGTAGTCGTATAACGAGAGATGATGGCATGCCACGACTCACTCATCAATGCCTTCTGCCGAATACTACGTCGGTCGTTCGGTGTTCGAATCGTACGCCCCCATAGTCGGTCACTCATTATCAATGAGAGGCCCATGCAACAACAGTCCTAAGATTACTTGTGCTTGACATCCGCCGTAGCGTTCTGCAATGGTTTGAAGGGTCAATAAGGCTGTTTTCAGCCGTACATTCGGGTTCATCTACGTAACATCTCTCGCTGTTCCCTGCGTACATCTCGCTCGTTCTCATACCGGACAGATATTTTAATAAAAAGGGCTTAGAGGTTAGAGCTAGCTCAGCATTCGTGTTTACGTAAGTATGCTTGACTCAAGAGAAGACACCTCCACCTCCACCGGCGACCGGCGACCGGAAGCCAACAGTCACAGGACAATTACTAAGATTATCGGGCGATCTACTCTCCGTCTGTCATGTTGGCCATATGCAAGGTTCTCCTATGATATATATATAAATAAGGGCCGAACATGGTGCTGATCCTGTATTCTAGACTTCAAGCAAGCACAACGGCCCGCTGACCATTAAGATGTTATCGGCCAAGACCGCGCTCTATGTAACGCTGGTTTCGATCCCGTTGTTCGGCCTCGTCCATGCACTAGGCGATGACAAGATTGTGGCCTTTCCAAATCTATCACAACTGTCTGGAGAGGATTATATTTGGCTAGGTCCTTCAGATCACGCCAAACACCAAGAACAGACAACTTTTATCGCGACAGATGATCGACTGAATCAAGCTTCCTCCGTCAATGGCGCGGGTGATGATTACTTCGTTCTAGCTTCAAACCATCACCACTTTGCTTCATCTCTTCTACTATCATCTGAAGACGACCAGTCCATCCATGTTGCTGCTCAAACATTCGCAGAAGATATCTACAAGGTCACCGGTCAGCGACCTGATCTCTACAACGATACTTTGCCAGACGATGTTCATCGAGCTGTTATTGTTGGTAGCGTGGAGAGTGAAATTATCCGCGGTCTCAAGACCGACTCTAAAAGAGATCATTTGAAGGGGAAGTGGGAAAGCTTTGATATTAGCTGGGAAGCCTCCCCACTCGGGGGTTTAGAGGAGGGACTTGTCATCACTGGTTCCGATCGACGAGGTACGATTTATGCGCTCTACACTCTCTCAGAACAAATGGGTATCTCCCCCTTCTACTTCTGGTCTGACGTTCCCATCCCCCATCACTCTACCATCGCCATCCTCAAGAATATGTCACTCTCTCATGGCGAGCCCACTGTCAAGTACAGAGGTCTTTTCATCAACGATGAACACCCCGCTCTTTGGGGCTGGGCAGCTGAGAAGTGGAATAGGGACCTTTGGGAGCCAGCGTTCCAGGTAGAGATGTATGAGCTTTGGTTCGAAATGATGCTAAGATTGAAGGCAAACTATTTTTGGCCTGCTAGTGAGTTTGAACTCGTATTTTTGTTATGATGACCAACTAACAAAGAAATTAGTGTGGGCTTCCAAGTTCTCTGTCGATGGTCTCGACATTACCAACGGTCTCCCCCGGCCTGCTATTCCAGGTCCGAACCAAATCCTTGCCAACAAGATGGGCATCGTTATGGGAACTTCACATCATGAACCCATGTCCCGTAATAAGCCTGAATGGGATGTGTTTGGTAAAGGTCCTTGGGACTGGACAAATAAAGATGTCCTAAAAGATTTTTGGCGGTACGGGGCTGAGAGAGCTAAGGGCGTCGAAACTCTTTTCACGATGGGGATGAGAGGAGATGGAGATGAGCCTCTGACTGATGCTAGCAATGAGTTGGTCCAGAGTAAGTCTTCCCATTATGATATATAATTCCCCCCCAGCCTTGAGCTGATTTCGACCAGACATCACTAAGGTCCAGCAGGATATCTTGAAAGAGGTTTATGATACGGACGATCTGGAGGGAAGCGGTGTGAGCCAGATGTGGTGCATGTACAAGGAGGTTGCTGGATATTACAAAAACGGAGTGTGTCCTTACCATCGTCCAGTACCCATTTTGGAATTGCTGACTTAGTTACTGTGAAGCTCGAAGTTCCAGACGATGGTATGTTTCTGCTGCCTCCATCCTGTCCAAAATACCTCGATAACTCACAATGTTTTCTAGTCACCGTTCTCTTTGCCGACGACAATTACGGCAACATCATGTCCGTCCTCCCTCCAGAACGTCAGGGCCATAAAGCTGGTGCTGGGATCTATTACCACGTTGACTGTGAGGTTTTCTGCCTATTGCCTTGCATAAGACGACATTAACAAGGTCTGACCCCTGATTTCTAGACGTCGGTTTTCCCAGAGATTACAAATGGATAAATACCGTCAATCCTGCCAAAAGTAAATAGCCCTTTTTCTCCCTTTGGGGCCGTTATATTTACTTTAAAATAGCCTGGGACCAAATGAACATTGCCCGCTCTTTCAACACCACTCAAATCTGGATTCTTAATATCGGAACCTTGAAACCTCTCGAAATGCCTACAGAATGGTTCTTAGATCTCGCATGGGACTTTGATAGGTGGGAAAGGAACAGCTGGAAGAGGTGGTTGAGAGAGTGGGCGGGGAGAGAATTTGGAGATGAATGGAAAGAAGAAGTAGGGGATATTATGGGGAAGTACTCTGTGAGTCCACAGTTAGTGTTTCCATAAGAGACAGCTGGTTAATAAATGTAGCTTTACGCGTCAAGGAATAAAGCGGAGCTGGTTAACAGCAAATCGTGGTCACTCTCCAACTATCGCGAGTAAGTCCATCTTAAAACCGAATATTTTAAGCGAGGCGGTATACTTACAAGGCGGTACACCATAAGGGCTGAGCGAGTGCTTACTGAATGGCAAGATCTCACTACTCGTGCTGGTAAGGTATACGACCAGTTACCCAAAGAAACCCAGCCAGCATTCTTCCAGCTCGTGTACATGCTTTGCGCGGCTCAAGAGAACTTGAACAAACTACACATTGCAGGTCGGTCATCTTTCACGTCCGAAAACGGTGTTTATTCGGAAAAGTCTGATTTGTGATTGTGATTAGTTGCCCGATCAGAACTTTATGCTTTCCAGGCGAAGACGGCTGCCAACGTATTTGCACACGAGGCGATTGAAGCATTCTACCAGGATGCCAACATCACTGAGACCTTCCATTCCTTGCTGAACCGTAAATGGGACCAGTAAGTGTAATCCTTTTTTTCACCTTTCCCCGTTGGCCCAACTTTTTCAGGACTGACGCGTTCTTCAGCATGTGGGACCAAACCCACATCAACTACTACACCAACCTCGAGCCCATCCGAGATTCCCTTCCGCCCATCCATCTTGTCAATCCCTTCCAGCCCTCCCGACCTGGTATCCCGCTTAAAGAGCGGGACTTACCCGGCCAAATTGGCTACGTCCGCCTCACTGTCGAGAATTCCCTTGGCGCTTGGCCGGGAGATAACGTCAGAAATTGTGAGAGGGGTTACAAATGCCCGGACCCGACACTTTTACCCATGGATCCATGGGGCGAACAGAGTCGATGGATCGATATTGGTGCTGGAGGACCAAAGAACGTGAGTTGGAAGATGGAGGTGGATGTGGATTGGTTGACAGTGGAGCCGAGGAAGGGGAAGACTGTGTGGGATGGTTCGGGGGATGAGAGGATTTGGGTATCGGTGGATTGGGACAAGGTCCCAGCTAGTACAAAGGGCGAACGGGTGGAGAAAGAAGGGCATATTGAGTTTAGTGCTGCCGATAGAACCAACGTCACCGTCAGTGTCCCCATCATCATACCTCCTTCGCCGCCATCCTCATTCCGCGGCCACGTCCAGGGCGATGGGTATGTCGTTATCGAAGCTGTCCACTATACGCGAAATACGTCGGAAGAAGGATACGCCTTTGAGGAACTCGAAGGCTATGGGCGTACCCTTTCTGGTCTGGAAATGTTCCCTGTCACTACCCAAAACTTCACCCTAGGTAAAGGTCCCAAGCTCGAGTATGATTTTTGGACACATGGCGATAGCGTGGACGGAAATGGCAAAGTGGAGATAACTGTCCAAGTTGGCCCAACTCTGAATTTCCTCATCGGTGAAGAACTAGCTTTTGGACTTCAGTTAGATGATCTTCCACCCAGAGAAATCCATCCCGTGCCAATAAAAGGCCTTGGAGAAAGCGGTTCAGATCGAAATTCTGGAGAAGTTGGGTCCGTACCTAAAGATTGGATGGAAGTGGTTAGTAATGAGATTAGAAATGTGACAATGGAGGTAACCAAGGACGACTGGGAGGCCGGGAGGCATACTGTGACGATCTGGGGATTGACGACGGGTGTGGTGGTGGAGAGAATTTGGGTGGATATGGGCGGGATCAGAGAAAGGGGGTATAGCTACCTGGGTCCGCCTGAAAGTAAGCGTGTGTGAACTAGGTTTTGTCAGTTTTAGCGAAGTGTATAACAGGAATACAGTTATGGAACGCGGTGAAATGATTGAATCACGGTGCATAGATACTAAGAAAAAGTCAGCCTTATGAACGATCTTTGCCCATGTGACTTGCCTTCTATAGATCCCCACTAGCCTTTTGCTGAGCTTGCCTAATTTCCAGCTTTTCCCTTTCGGTCTCTTTCTTCTTCTGCGCCGCAATCTTTCTTTGCTATTGGATCACACAACATTAGCATATAGGCCCTTGTATATGAATTTTGAATTCTACTTACCCTTTGTCTTCTCCCCTTACCCCTCTTTCCCTCATTCCCAATCACAACCTCGACATAAAGCTCCTTCCTCTTCTTTGTCAATGCTTCCGCCCGAGCCTTCTCCTTTTTCTTGTCTCGTTTTCGCATGAGGGGTGCCATGGATGTTTTGAGAAGGGAACCATAGGCGGCGTGGAATGACGGGAGGGATGAGGCGGGAATCTGCAAATATTCAGTAACCTGATGGATGCTTTACAGGGCAAAATTGCTTACTCGAGCGGAAAACTTGTTGTTTCCTTGAGTACACCTTATCAGCACCTCGTGTTCCGGTCCTTCACTGTTGTTCTCTCTTTCTTCGTCGTTCATCTGCACATCCGCATCATCCGAGTATGTTACTATGACATAACAGTCAGCGTATAGTTATACCAGGATGCGAAGACATACACCTCTTGTGAGTGAGCCAAACGGAACTTGACGAAGACGGGTCAGAGAAACATTGGCCGAGTTTGGTGAGGAACTGTGGCCAGTCAACTCCATGCCAGTGACTGTAGGAAAGCACCCACCTCTTCCGGGGACACGAGATGTTGGGGCATTTTATATAGTTCGAAGATGTCTGATAAAGTATTGCTTTGACAAAAAACAACGATTGACGACTCGGTCACTATCGATGTCCCAGCGCAGGTCGAGGATAGGGGAAAACTGTATTACGTAACTCACGTTTTACACCTCATATTGGAGCCCCAAATTGTCTGCATCATCCGACGGAGACTTCATCACAAGCTGTCTCCGAAAACCATATTTTGATCTTCGTTTGTATGCCAAGAGCTATATCTATACGTCTATTCAATACCCCAAGAAATATCCTATCAGAAATGTCCGGTCCTGCTCCAGTCAAGTCTCTCGATGCTCGTCTTAAGGTGCGTTGCTCTTCACCAGTGATTTGTGGCTGAGCTGAACTGGTTAATGTAGATGCACGACGGGAATGCTATCCCTCAATTCGGACTTGGCGTCTACGAGATGAACGACAAGGAGACTTACGATTGTGTCAAGTGGGCTCTTGAAGCTGGGTATCGACATGTCGACACTGCCGAATGGTACGAGAACGAAGCTCCTTGTGGAAAGGCCATTGCCGATTTTTTAAGTACGTCTGCCGTGTTCCAGCGTATGACGTATTGTATCCTGACAATACCTATGTAGAGGCTACTGGTACCTCTCGAGAGGAGATCTTCCTTACATCTAAGCTCAAGAACAACTCTAGCTATGAACAAGCTTTTGTCGACCTCAAGGGCTCCCTCAAACGCTCCGGTGTCGAGTACTTTGACCTTTACCTAATGCACTCCGCCATTGGCGGTCCCGTCATCAGGAAGAACGTCTGGAAGGCTCTTTGCGATGCCCAATCTCAGGGTCTCGTCAAGTCTATCGGTGTCTCCAACTTTGGCAAGAAGCACATCCAAGAATTTATCGATCAAAAGGTCCCTTTGCCTACCGTTAACCAGGTTGACCTCCACCCCTTCATGAGACATCCCGAGATTGTGGAGATCTGCGAGCAAAACGAGATTTTGCTTGAAGCTTGGGGGCCTCTTGCGAGGGCAATGAGGTTTGACCACCCTGTGGTTGTGAAGATTGCCAAGGAGAAGGGCAAGGATGCTGCTCAAATCATGTTGAGGTGGGGTATCCAGCATGTACGTTCAAATACATCTTCTATTTCATGCGCGGCTGATGTGCTGTTTAGGGTTTTGTTGTCATCCCCAAGTCTGTATCTCAAAAGCGAATCGTTTCCAACTCCAAGATCTTCGATTTTGAGCTCTCTTCCGAGGAGATGAAGGAGGTAAGTTACTTTACACATCGTCCATATAATATAGTATCCTGATAAGAAATTAGCTTGACGGCTTGGATGAGTATCTCGTTACTGATTGGGATGTCGTCGACTGCGAATAGATCGCCTATAGAAATTTTAAGAGGGGAGGGTATCGTCAGCCCAAAGAAGTATAAAGAGTCTAGGCAACAATGAATTGTATAGATGCGAATCGCTCGAATGTCTTCCCAACCTCACTCAAAAATTCTTGTCACCTTTTGAAGAGCCTATTTGTACTCCCTGGCGGTTCAAGACCTGTTTGGGCACTTGCTCGTATTTGACAAGTCGATACCAAAGGCGCTAAGGGTTTGTTGGCAGCCTACACGGCATTCGAACATATCATATCCTGGGGCGTGCGTATGTTTATGACTCGACTCTAGCATCTCAATTGGTGATGTTTTTCCAGGACAAACTTCCGTCCGACAAAAGACGACTCGAATACTCCTTTGTTCAACAATTGATACATGTACAACCGAAAACATTAACAAATAAAAGGCACTAGAAGGTTTAAAGCTCCTCAACAACCTCCTTGATGCTCTTCACCAACAACCTAACAATCTCAGAGATCTGCTTCTTGGTCACAGTGTATGCCTAAAATCACAATCAGCAGGTGTACCAAACAACAGAAAAGATGCATGATAGACTCGCAGGACAGATGATGGTGGTTTCACCTTCTACACCGTCAATGGTACCGCTGATACCCATGACAATGAGGCCGTTCTTGAACGCCTGGTCCTTAACGCGAGATGCAAAACGGGGTTTGAGAGAAGAAGGGCCATCGAATTCGACACCGATAAACTGCTTAATCATCAGTCTCTTCACCCCCTTTTGAGGCGAGGTAAAACAAGTGCTCACCAGTCCCTTGCCTCGAACATCAATAATGGTAGGCACCCCCTTCGCAGCCTCTTTCAATTCTTCCAGGATTTGTTCACCCCTCTCTCTCACATTCTGCAACAAGTTCTCCCGCTCGACAATCTCCATAACCTTAGCTGCAACAGCGCAGTTAATAGGGTGATTTTGGTATGTGTGGCTATTTTTCCATTGGCCACCTTCCCTTACCCTATCGGCTACACGTTGACCAACAAACACACCCGAGATAGAAACATACCCCCCTCCAAGACCCTTGGCGATAGCTACGATATCAGGTTTTACCCCTTCTCCTACAGCTTGATGCGCGAACAACTGGCCGACCCGCCCCGAACCACTCATAACCTCATCCATGATGAAGAGCGTCCCATACTTCTTGATGACCTTGTCCATCGCGGGAAAGTAGCCCTTTGGAGGGGGCATGACGCCGAGAGCGGAACCAACGACGGGTTCAGCAAAAAAACCGATGACATTCTCAGGTCCAAGTTCGAGGATTTTAGCTTCGAGCTCATCAGCCAAGCGGGCTGAATAGGCTTCTTCGGTTTCGCCCGGCTGGGCGTAACGTTTGTATACTGGAGAAGTGACGTGATGGAAGGCATTCATGGAGATGAGGGGTTTGTAGATGTCCCGACGACCGGGGGCATTGCCGATCTGAAATGGGCGATCAGCAATGGAGGGTAACGACAAGGACATGAGAATAACTTACAGCGAGGGCACCGAGGGTGTTACCATGGTAAGATGGGAACCTCGCAATAATGTATTTGCGCTCGGGCTTGCCTGCCTCCACCCAGTACTGCCTAGCCATTTTGATGGCAGCTTCGATGGCTTCCGAACCTATGCATCTTATCAGCCTTCATATCATCACTGTCGAGTGTAATAATGCCACTTACCAGAGTTCAAGAAAGCACCAGCTACCAAAGCACCTTCACTCCTGTCACACAACCATTTTGCAAGCTTTTCGCTACCCTCAGCATCCAAACTCTGGTGGTAGGTATAAGCCATCTTCTTGGCCTGTTCATACATGGTCTCGATGACTTCAGAGTTCCCATTACCCAAACAAGAGACGGCAGCTCCACCTGCGGCGGCGTCGAGTACGGTCTCACCAGTGGTAAGAGTAAAGTGCATGCCATCACCTTTGGTGGCTACAGGGTTGGGGACGGTGTGGTGGAGCTGATAAGTAGAGGTAGCGGCTGTAGAGATAGGGGTAGGTGCGACGCTGGATTTGAGGTGGGTGGTGGACACACCAGTGCGTTGGTTGAGAGCGATAGGGGACATGGTTGTGGGTGATGCTCGGTCTTTTAACTGTGGTGAAAAGAGAGTTAAATAAATATGATAGGGAGAGTTTGGAGAAAGGGGGAAATACTTGCCATCAATTGCCTCTTATACGTATCGCCATCTCATTGCCCATTCCAACACGAGGTCAAATCGAATCCCTGAATGATAAAAAGCATTGGACCTCCATCATGAAGAATTGGACTTTCATCTGCAAAATTGGACCTCTTCTGGGATGTATTTGGCCTTTTGGAGTATTTTTTCCAATTCCAAACCAACCCATTCGGCAAACAAAATCAACCGATCAGAGATAAGGAATAAGGCAGTGCCTGAAAATGCCGTTCATGATGGCAGAAGACAAAAAAAGATATTCGGAGGTGGCCGATTCCACAGTCGCGAGCCTTGTTGGATCTTCCGGCACCGACATGCGACCCAGGGTAGGCTCGAGCAGAGGTTCACATTGGAAAACGTGACCGAAGAATTACGAGAAAGGTTGCATCTATGGTACAAAATGCCCCGCCAAAGTCTAGATCTACTCATATTACCACTCTGACCCTCTAACCTCTCCCTTTCCGACCAGTCGCCATCCCCATCGGTCCTCTCCAAGTTGCATCTCTTCTTCGTTCTTCTCATCGTCCTCAGCAGTCTCAAGACCGAAAAACGGTGCCACACTTAGATGGATAACACCCTTAAACATATGAAGCAATTCGGATCGGAGACGGTCACCGCTTTGGTGGAAGTCGGGAGAAGCGTTGAATTCGAGAAGAGTAACCGTTGGTATAGGCAAAGACGTGGACTTGGACGATGATGGCGGGAAAGAAAGGATAAGATCGACACCAAAGATCTAGAAAAAGAATCAGTTCAATCCTTCATAGAACATTTATGTCTTTGTGTTACTCACCTCAAAGGCATTGGGCATGAATTGCAACCCAAAGCTTCCGCATTCAGCACCAGCCTTGACAGTCTCGGCTACAACATCTCCGACCTTTGCAAATGTTTTGTCCAACCATTCCTTCGTGACCTCTCCTCGTGGTATATAAGAATACTTGCCATCGGATGATGGTGAGGATGAACAGTTCAAGGCAGAAATACCCTCCAGTTCCCAGAAAAGCTTGACGAGCTCCTCAGGAGGAGTAGGAGCGCCGTACGCATCCGTCTAAGTGATATGATAAGAATAGGCTACAATTGGTAATTTAAGGAGCTCACCTGGAGACATGTGTTGGTCAAATGCGGTCTGAGGTCCAACTGGCCATCTTCCGTTGGTTTGGGCGGGGTATAAGGTGATCCGGAGAAAAGGGCTAGCATGGTCCGAGCAAGGTGGACAGTATACGCGCCGGTGATGAGGACGTACGCTCGGAGATGGAACTAAAGTTTATCAGGGATCAAGAGGAATGCGTAACCGATTAGTTCAGATGCTTACTTTGTAACCTTCTAACGATGACGATGGTTCTTCAGGTATATTGAAAATGTCAAAAAGGATGGGTTTAGGGATGTATTCCTATGTCAAATATCAAACATCAGCTCAAATTCACATAAAATATCCGAAGAATGCGGCGCACTTGGATGACAAAGTGTCGCAGCTGGGAAGTCATGACACCCGTACCTCCCTCTCCATCCTCATCCTCTTTTTCATTCGAGTCTTGATCATCTTCTCCGCTGAAGCCAAGCTCGACAGCCTTTTTCGCTAACATGTCTATCATTCCGTCCACCCCGCCTTTGGCCATCTGCCGGGCCCCTTCGCTTTCTTGCTCATCATCTTCTTCTTCTTTGTCTTCATCGTCATCCTCCTCGTCCGAAGATGACGGCTCGAACTCTTCAAAGATTGCTCGTCTGCGTCCAAATATCATCAGAAACTATATCCAACCATCCGTACCTTCCCACTCACAGTTCCTCTTCAGTGGAAAACATCCTAATTCCCTGCGCTCTGTCGGCAAATCCAGGCTTCAAAATCCACCATCTCCTCTCTCCCTCTTCTTTCCCCTCATTCTCCCTCATCCCCGCTTCAAGTTCATACAAATCATCCATTAACGCCTCATCCAGCTCATCTGCGAATTGCAAATCCACTATCCATCCTTTCGGCGCACCTCCACCTAGCACATCTGTCCCATCCCCATTTCCAACAGGTCCTTCCGGTAAAGGGGAGAGGATGGAAGGGATCTTTCGGTGAGAGCATTTTGCGAGGTATGCGATGATGGTGTTGTGAAGTTGATGTTTTCGGATAAGGGCTTTGCGATATATGTATGAGGAGATGAGATACTTGGAAGGGCTTTTGTGAGGGATGTCGAATGACATGAGGTCATAATCGGCCCTATGGACCAAAACCCGTCAGATAACCGACATTAAAAGGGACAATACACATGCCATTGTAAAGCTGGAGGCTGATCTTCGGGGAACTGCACCAGAGAAAGCGACAAAGCAGGAAGAGTGGAGACCAGCGCTTGAACCAAGAGTGACTGAGTGTATGGCGATGGGAAGGAGACGAATGCTGATAGAGGTTTTTGATTGGTAGATGACATCTTGGAAAGGCCTGAGTGCGCTACTGATGTACCGAAAGTGTACAAGATGTAAATTTAAAAAGAGTACCAACCCCGAAGAGAGCTCGATCTTCTGTCATATCATGAAAATGTTTCGTGTGGGGGGGCTGTCAGTAAGTCTCTCTTACGTAACGGCATAAATATGCCCCCTCGAGGAGAAGCGGTTCTTGGTGGGTGATGGATGGCAGGCAGGTGGTACTGTATGTATGTATGTATGTATGTAAGAGAGGGTTATATGCAAGTATGGCAAATTCTTTCGATTGCAATTAAGATGGTATCACACCGTATGAATAGATTTTGTCGATTCATGAACCCGGAATTCTACTATCTAAACCAGCCCCTTTGTTCTCGCTTCATCGCTTCGTGTTCTTCATACCACGCTGGTGGACCTATTTCCTCAATAAACAGCTGAGGCGTATCCATCCCCCTCAAGCCCCGGCTAATCTCCCTGAACATTCGCTTGTCGTTACTTTGGACAGATAAAATTGCCATATGAGTTTGCCAGATCATCTTCATGCTCTCAATGGCATCTTCATCTTGCCGTATGGGGTCCCATGGAGGAATAGAAGCCAATGCTCGTTTACCTAATTGCGTGAATAATAAGGAATCGGACTTCATACAGATGATATGACTTGGACGTACAAGCATTCTTGACGACGCCAACGGTGGCATACTCTTTATCTACAAAAGCCAGCCATGCGCGTAATGAACCCTAAACGCCCCAAGTGCACAACACCTCCATCCAGCCTCGCCAGAGCCAGAAAGGCGGCAGAAATGTTCGACCAGATAGCTGTCTCGCTATTATAAGGGGATATCAGCAAAATGTCCATAACATATGTCACCTAGTTTCTATCATCTCGACTTACAGAAGACCGAGCTTTGTTCTCAAAGGATCTGAAGGCACGAGAACATGTATATGATATGGCAGTACCTTGATCCACGCATCAAAGTATTGAATAAGTGCTCCTTGAAAATTACCAGATTTATACTTCCTGAAAAATGTTGGTTAGAAGCCGGCGTAATCTATCGATAGGGACATGTTTACTCACTTGTTCGCCGCATCCTTCTCTTTCACCGCGCCCAATCAATACGATCGCTAAGGGGGAGTGACTTGACAGATGCCTGGACTCGCCGATGATCCATCTCAAAGGACAGTTCTCCATCGTAATCCTTGTTATGTTGTCGGAAGACAATCTCGTATAAGGCTAATTTTGACCAACAGTGCTGCCTCAGTGAATGACAACACCGGAAGGTAAGAGTTCGTAGACGCAGCGTTTGTCACTGTAGATAGCAGGCCTTCTGAGGTACCTGTCAACGATGGTTAACAATGTTTAAGACAAATAGACAATGGCAATCAGGCCTACGCACTCCATATCCGCGTCTGATATTCGTCAATCTGGCCAGTCCCATGCAAGCCACAGCTCAGGCGCATCAAGTTCTCGTGGATGCCGTTGTTCATATGTGACATTTGACTTTTCGGGATTGAATTGATCTGATTTGGTATAATGAACCGATGACCTACCAACCTGGATCTCGCTTACCTTTAGGTCCTAGATAAGTAGTAGCCCATCCAGAAGGGCCAAAATCCGAAGTTATCTTATGGGTTGGTTGACTGACTTTCAGATCTGAGGAGACGTCCTTAAAGAGCTTGTCCTTGTCCACATCTTGTATAGAGTCGGCCTCGATTTTGAAGAATTGATTCAGGATCTTCGCCCTCTTCTTAAGCCCTGCTGACACCAGGTGCTTGTATAGTTTTGGACTGCAATGTTTCATCAAAGATTTACCGAGATAAAGTTGATCGATCAAGTCACAAGCTCGGCGGCCTACATTCATATCAATTAGTGACAGAAATGACCATGTTTATTCATAAAACTTGCAAGAGCTATATATTGACCGCACCGTCGCAAATTCTCGAAGGTCCATTGCAACCCAGATACACTTAAACGCCTGTTCGATAATCAGCGAGCCTTGCTGTATCTTGCCACGTTTAAGTGATCGGTTGCCCAGCTTCGTCAAACAGGCCGACATGCTGTTGAATAAACAAGCCTCGCTGATGATACAACTTAGCTATCCAATCAAAAGAACGAGATAAAGCAGCTCTAACTTACGCCTCTCCAAACTTAGGTCGTAATGGATGATCCTTGGGAAATGCATCAACGTGATATGGCAGGTAAGAGTTCCATTGCTCAGAGACGCGAGATAGTTTCCCTTTCGAAACTCATTACAATTGACTAAAGTCAATTTTGACGGAACTGCAGTGGTTGTGGTCATTTGTCAAGTGAGCTACTAATAATTAAAGATCGGAACGAACACAGATCGGGACACTTGATCAAAGTACTGGTACCTACGGAAAAGAATGTACCCCCCCCCCATTTGATCCCGTTTTTCTACCTAATAAGTGGGAGGAACCAAATGATGATGTCAAGAGAAGCAGTTGATAGATGCAACAACAAAGCAGATGAAAGAGCCGAGAAGCGGACTCCACGAAAACAACTACTCTTTCCCTTCTACAGAAAACTTGGAGAACGAGCGCCAGTCTGTCCTCGGGACATTGCTCCGCTTCCATCAAGGACCTCATAACTCACCATGAGGACATCAATAGCCTACTGCTGCTTCGTCTTCTCATTCATAGCTTTGTGTGTACGCGCGGACACCGAAATTATCAACTTTCGTCTACCCTTACCGCCTCACACGACGATATACCCCACACCAAACTCTTTGATATACACGTACGTCAGTAGCCGCATGCAAACTCATTGTATACAGTTACTGCCGCTTTCGAGACTGATATTAAAATTCAGGATATCGCCTTACGAGACGTTGACTCTCAATCTGACAGACAGTTCGCCTGAACGATGGTTTGCATTGGATATGGGGAATAGGAAGGGGTCATATGAAAGCTGGACTCTGAGAGCTTCGTGGCCTGGATCAGTAAGTCATTATTACTTCGTTGCAAGGCAAAAACAATAGAATGACGATGATACTTTAGTCCCCCACCAAAATCGTCCTTAGCCCTCCTCTCTCACCAGGGTACTTTACTCTCCATGCTGCTCCCCTCTCTCCCCGATTTCCTCACCACCCACCCTTCCTCACTTATATTCCATACATGAACCACCTCACATCATTCATCTCCTCCCTTCTTACCACCCCACCGCCGAAACCAAAGCTTTCAGACGACCAATTCCACACCCCGTTACATCTTACGCTTGAACCGCTCCTCTTTGGTTTTCTACCGTATACCGCCCTACCCGCTGTGGGATTGATCATCTTGTGTGCGGCAGCGGCAGGTATGGGTGTACCGTATGTGATAAGAGGTTTAGAATGCGCTGGCAACTGGGCACAAGCAGAAGACAGAGGACGAACGGAACGGGGAAGGGTTAAAGAAGAGTGAACAGGTAGACTTTCTTTTTGGAATTAGTGTATCGGTATGCCATATTATGCTTGATTGCTATATCATTATACAAATAGGGAGAAGAGAGCTGAACCTCTCTATAATACAACAATATTCTCCATCTTTTCTGCTCCCGACACTGCAGCCTGCTCCACCTGTCGGGTAGACCCCTCGTTATGCACGCTCCCATTGGAACTCGTACCCATATTCCCTAACCCGCTCAACCCATTCTGACCCAACAGACTCTCTCTTCGATGCCTATTCGCAGCCGCCTCACGTTCGGCTATGATCGGCCAGAAATCTTCTTCCTCCGTGAGTGTAAACTAGATGATCATCAACACTCTCATCAGTCTCGAAATTCTTCTTCTTCTTCTTTTTTTTTTCTTTTCCTGCAATTCTCGCAGAATTCTTATGACGAGAAACCTTTACTCACCTCGTATTTATATTCCACCACGCCAGGTATCGGTAAACCAAAAGGACTAACCACACCCAACCTTGTACTCATCCGCGTCTTCTCCCGACTTATCAATCTCCCTTTTCTAGGTTCGGCAGCTCTGGCTTTACTTGCTTCGGCTTCTTGAAGGGCGGATTCGCGGCGGGAGGCGGCTTCGATCAGGCATGGTAGGCCGGAGGCAGTGAAGGGTGGGAAGAATGGTGGTGGTAGGGGCGGAGGGGCGGGGACTTGGGGTTGAGAGATTTGGGGTGGGGGGAGGGAGGATACCATAGGGTCTGGCAGGGAATTTTGATTTTTCCATAATTGCTCTGCACGCTCTCCATTTCCATCGTCGTCGCCATCGCCGTCCCCATCACCCACCACTTGAGCTTCACCCTCATTTACATCTACATCCAGTCGTCGTGCACTTTGAACACTCTGCTTTTTCCTAGTACACGCCTTGGCCATTTTCTTCCAACCTGATGAGTCGCCTTCCTCCTCTCCAACCCCATCCGGCTTCCCGTTTTCATTCTCATTCCTGTCCCTGTTGCGATCACCCAGCGCCGACGAGTGCCGACCTTTGCTCGTACCCATACTTGTACCCGCACCCATACTAGAGCGTTTGCGCTTACCCGTCGAAGCCACCACAGGGTCTCGAAGAGCAGCGACTCGCGCAGGGAGGACGGTAGGTTCCGGCGTAAGGGATTGAATCCTGGATGCGCATGTTGATCCGGATGGGGATGAGAAACGAGTAGAGTTGGGAGTTGCGTCTGTTGGGAGGTGATGGTGATGATGCTGGGCGTTGATACCGGCACCGGCTTTGTGTTTCCGGTTTTCAGGGGGTAAAAGCTCTTCATATCGTTTCATTACCTCTTCACCTTCCTTCAACAACCTCTCCCTCAACCATTCCTCTCCTTCCTTTTCCACTTTCACTCTTCCACTCTTCCAACCATCTTCATCCCTAGCCAAGACGGTCGCTACGATCGATGCCCAAGCGGGTTTTGACAAGTTGCGCAAGAGGTCGATTCGGCTACGCAGTTTGTACCGCTCGAATTGGAGTTTTTCTTTTTCGCGCAGACGTTGGCGGCGTTCAAAAGCTTCGTGTCTGCGATGCAACTGAATGTAGTGTGCGTCGGATGTATCTTCTTCAGGCTGACCGAGTATATCAGCTCTTCCCGATAATCATCTCTAAGAATGACGGAAAAAAGGAAAACATACCTCGTCGTGCATCCTCCGTAACCTCTTGACGGGACTGACAACTCCCTTACCTTTCCCAACACCCCCAGTCCCAGTCCCAATCAATGGGCCATTTTTCAGCTCTTCTCTAGCTTCCTGTTCGTCATCCTCCCCAGGCTTGACCATCACCCACCCGGGCGTCTCAATCATCTCTTCCTTCCCCAACGTATTTTCTCCTTTCACATCCACGAGCGCATCCGTGCCTTCCATCTTGACTCTGACCATCTCTATTGATGCAGGATCAATCTTACGCGACGGAGTCAACGTTATCGGCGGTCTACTCGATTGTTCCTGCCCGGACGAGGAGGCGGTTGATGTGAATACAGGTGGCGGGTTAAGCATCTCGAGTGGTAAAGTAGTAAGGAGGATGGGTAAGCCATCCGGAGGGGTCGTGACGGGCTCACCCCAGCGTTGTAACCAATCGACAACCATCTCTTCCACGTCCCTCATGCCTTCCAGACCTCCCCCTGCTGCGCGACGAATTCGGGCAGGGAGAACACGCCGCTCGATGGGTTTGCCTTTGTATTTCGGATCTGTGGATGCGGGCGTAGATGCTGATGCGGGTGCAAGTGCAGGTGCTGGGTTAGCACTGGGGGTTGAGGATGTGCCCTTGGAACGCATTGGAGGTTTGGTTCTGGGCGTGGATTTCCTGGGTGGGGCAGGTTTTACGACTGTTGTTGTTATTGAGCTAGATACTTTTGCTCGTGGTTTGTACTCGGAAATGCCAGACTCTGTTGGTTGTGATACGGCTGCACTTGGCTGTCCATCTGTCGATGCCGGCTTGTGGCCGATACCTGTAACCTCCGTCGCACTCGACGGGAGACCCACGAGCTTTTCAACTTCGTGCTCTACCGTACCATCTGATCCTTGTCCTGCTGCTTGCTGCCCATCCACACTGGCTAGTTCCACTGGCCGTTCCAGTCGTTCCGGCTGTCCACCATCTGGCCTTTTATCCCTTCCCCTTTCTTTCCCCCTCACCCTCGCGCTCCTCCTTTCCCCTGGTCGACTGGTACTCGTGGACAGAGGCTGGACCTCTACCGTGACTTGTCTCTTCACCACGATCCCACTCCGACTTGCACTCCCACTCGGGCTCTTGGGCGAATTCCCACTGGCCCCTTCATCCGCGTCCTGAGCCGCCAGTGAGCCCGGAACCAGACTGGATCTTCTATACTGCCCGCCGTATCCTCTGTCCCGGTCCGCATCGTCATCTTCGTCTCCATTGTGGTGCCGCGCGATGCCAGTGCCGAGCTGGATGTCAAGTTGGCTCGACGCGTTCACCGTGTTCGCAGTGGCGGGGAGGGGGGCGACGGGGCGTGGGGTCTTGCGTGTCGGTCGGGGGGACATGACGGAGGGGGAGAGCGGAGAAAGGAGGTGGAGTTTGAGGCGATATGGCGTGATGTTTTCAGACTTTCCAGTCTCGCGTCTTGCATCGACAATAATAATTTACCCTTGTTCATCTCTACTTTGTTCATCTCCAAATACATATCCACAGATTGCATCATTGCTGCACAATATGCCTCTCCAGACAGCTCCGTAAGCCCATGCATCTCTAACCAGCGGGCTCTACTAATCTCCCGCACTTCTCGCCTTGCTACTGCTCTCCACATGCGCATTTGCCTTTGGCATTCGCATTGGCTGCTTCTTGCTACGTGCTGATGACGATGACCCAACCAAACCCAAAAACATATCCGTCCCTACCGCACCCACTGCTAACCCACGTAAATAGCTATCCTCACGTATTCAATGCCCTCAACGGGCCGACCGCTCCGGCCGTATCATATATTGTCTTTTACTCGAACATCGTCGACGGTCAGATGTGGTGCCCTGTCAGTCTATTTACTTTGTATCCCCACGCAGCCAGAGTCCCACCTGGACCAGGGATCGGTCGATACTTTCTTATTTGGAGATGCTGAGCTGATTTATTTCAATGTTTCTTTCGGCATATCATCGACGCATACAGGACTGTAGAGCAGTAGAGAATGTCGTGAAAGAAACCTTTGACGCTCCCGACAAACCTAGTAAGTTGTACCTATATTCCTTTACCTTCACACCCTACATAATTTCGTCAATAGGGTAAAGAGGTAAAGAGGGGAAGGAAAAAAAAAAGAATGCTGATGAGGATGTTGCAGATGCTGCCATCTTCTGGGTTGGGAACAGACAAGAGTAAGCACAAGTCCATGTTCAAGTCCAAGTTCCAAGTCATCATACATCGGTTGAAAGGGTTATGTGTGGAGAATGGAAAACTGACTCAAATCTTTCGCTCTTCTAACTCGCTTTGCCTTGACTTCTCTTGCCCTTCCCTTTTCCCCTCCGTCCCTTGCAATCTCATTCCCATGGCCTAAACAGGTGGCGAACCCCAAACAACCAAGCTAGGACGCAATGGAATGTAAACAGCATTCCTACGATTTTACGCCTTGAAAACGTGAGTCCATCAATTCATCCTTTACCTGCCGTCTCTCGTTCTCTCCCCTTTGGCCTTCTCCCTTCTGTTTATTCTCTCCCCTGCCATTCTCCTCCTGATGATTGGGGAATAGTGAACAAGGACGTCGCTGATGATGATTCCCGTCTCTTGTTGCTAGGGCAAAGAAACCGGTCGTTTGGTAGAAGATGAAATCCTCGACAAAGCCCGTCTTCAAGCTTTCCTCAAGTAAATTTAGGTTAAGTAGCGCATCTGTATCTGCTGCTGCCGACGGTCAAGGAAAGCAGTGCGATGGTTATCTTTATGCAGCAAGAAGAATACATATGTAGTAGTCGTGGACGATTTCCGCGAAATCTTGGATGGGAGAAATGCAATGCAATAATGGAATGTGAGAACTAGGGTTTTTGACACAAACAGTTGCTTGTTTGGTGCATGAAATCGATGGTCCTGTATTTAACAGCCCATCTTTGACTCATCAAGCAGTCAAAATTGAGCCAAGTAAAGCGAAATTCGTATGATTGATTAGAAACTGCCCAAGTAATCTGGACGATTTGATGCATCTTTGTATCGTCAACTTGCTACTACTACCTACTGTAGTTTAGCACTCCGTCAGAAATGGCTATTGTACCTAAATTTAAGTGGCTATTATAATTGTTAACTTTGTAGAAGAAGGGTTGCCTGGCGATTGTGTGGTGGAGACTATGGATGACTGTCTACTAATTCCCTTTTTTGCGATCAGATCTCCAAGATCCGATGCTTCGGAGGACTTCTTCTCATATAAATCTAGATGTGGATTTTCAATCCTTGCCGTTTGTGATCGCAGACGGAAGGCGATTCACGTTTGCTCAGTACGGGTTCCCGCCGCCCGGCTTTTTGCCATGATGCTCGCATCTACAATGGCTCTATCCTCTCGAGCCAATCTCCCCGAGGGAGCTATTCTTTGTCTTCTTCTCATATAAATCTAGATGTGGATTTTCAATCCTTGCCGTTTGTGATCGCAGACGGAAGGCGATTCACGTTTGCTCAGTACGGGTTCCCGCCCGGCTTCTTGCCATGATGCTCGCATCTACAATGGCTCTATCCTCTCAAACCAATCTCACCGAGCGATTCTTTGCTCCAGGAGGACAATATGTGGTAGCGGATTCAGCATTCCCAGTTGGAGATCATTGTTCACTGTATACCTCTATTCAAAACGCCCCGTAATGCAGCTCGTTTAGGCGAATCAGAAGTGAGTTACTTGATCCCTGCCGACATTGGGGGTGAACTGACATCTGCTTCGAACAGAGAATCTTCAATCAGAGGGCAGCTGGTGTTCGAGTCTCAATTGAGCATGCTTTTGGTATCCTCAAGAGCCGCTCCGTAGGCTTGCGACTACTGATTCGAGATCGATTCGATGAGGGAATTGCATCATGTTAGATTCGTTCTTGCGGAATTCTTCACAATCTCCTAACTGCCACAGGCGAGTGGTACTGAAGCGGCGAAGGAGACGACATGGATCGAGAGGATGCCGAAAACCGGAGGCATGTGCAGGACAAAGATGAGCGCATATTACTGCAAGGTAATGGTCCTCATCGACGCCATCAAGTTATGAACTTGATGGGTTTAGAGCCTACAGTCGGCTGATCGAACCAGACCAAAACCGATGAGTCATGAACTGTCATGCATATTTTGTTTCCTTGATAACAACCGCGCCAACCTTTACATTCGCCCATGTTTATCATTCCATTCTTTGACATCGTCCATTGCCCTCTTTTTGGCCTCCTCGTACGAGGCTCCCTCCGCTCTGTGGAGCGCCAAAAACTCCTTCCACATCTCGAAATCGAGCCTTTTAACCGCCGTGGCAGCTTTCTTTTCCTCAGCAGCAATAATGTCCTTGAGGATCGCATTCTCCTCTTCTTGTAAGAGAAGCATATCCCTGTGCCTCCTCTCCCAGTTCACCTCGCTTGCCTCAACGAGCCGTTGGAGCTGGTCCTCGGCGCTGCATGCCTCGGCTTTCTCATTTACAGAGAGCATTCGTTGCGTAGCGCGAGGATGAGAATTGCGCTCTGCAGTTCCTTGACTGTCTGGAGTGAGAAGGCCAGAAGGAGCGTCGTAAGGAGAGCCACGAGATTCAAAGACAGTCCAAGGAGTGGGAAGAGAAGGAGCGACAGAACTTGAAGCAGATGCCGTGTCCGCGATGACCTCAGAGTGATCGGGACGAGTGGAAAATGGGATAGGGACAAGGGCCTGGGTGCATACCGATGAAGAAGGGCGTGAGGGCGTTGCATCTGCGGTATCTGCGGCTGAATAGCAAGTCGGTAGTACAAACAAAGCGTAGAAATAGATTGGAAACAGACTCACTCTCATCAAGCCCAAATTGTTCCAGGCCAGTATCGCACTGGCCATTATCATCGTCCTCGCGCTCCTCCTCCTTCGCATGCCTGATCCTTTTCCTCAGCCTCTCACGATCTTTGTCCTCACCTTCATCCAAAGTCGAACGCCCAGGTCCAATCATGGCAGCGGCCGAGTGTGACATGATTGGCATGAGCTCATTGTACCAAGGGCAAATGCGGATGGCATAATCTGGGTGCAAATAAGTGAACATGACAAATGATGGGAAAAGCGCAAGACATGAGACTCACTACCATTAGGCCCCCCCGAGTCTGTCTTGTTGATCTCATCACTCGCATTCTTGAATGTGCCCCACATTTTCTTAATCTATATACATTTTGCCAGTTGAAAGCAGAAAAGACTAGAGACAACACCGTCTGTACCCACCTGCCTCAAAACAGACTGCACGTCGCGATTAGAGGCGCACCCCTTCTGGACGAGATACTCCAAAGCCACTTTACTCCAATGCTCTCTGGTTTTTCCCGTCAAATTGTCTGATTTCCACCTATAGAACATCAAAGTCCCGTCTGAGTCGGGCATACCCAGCCAGTCGATCAAATGGTCATTGGCATTACGCTGGTCACTGCCAAGGTCATTCTCCCAGTTTACTGTTCGATGTCTTTTTCTTTTGGTAGTAGCAGTGTCGGCCTGACCGCTGTCCTGTTTTTGTTCTGCTGCGAGTTGTTTTCCTTTGGGCATCATATATGTGGAATGATGTGTCGGAGCTAAAAAAAAAGTGGAAGATAGAGGATAGATCTTCACATCACACATACAGACTTGTGGGCGCGTTTTTTCCTTCGTCGTTGGAGAAAGGATCTGCTTCGTGTTTAAGAGCTTCTTAACCTTTAAGTCGGGGGTCAGACCCCTACCTTAAACTTAGGACGAAAAATTAAAACTGGAAGGGTAAGATTTTGAAGTTGCCGCAAGACCACCACCCAGCCTTAAATTCCAGATCCCAGTTAAGGGACTCCCTGTCAATCAAAAAATCATTTTATTCTGTCCTTAATTTAAGCAAGATATTTAACCCCCATCTACAATCGCTCCTCGGGCCCTACACATCAATCCGACTTCGCCAACGCCGACACATATTGCAAAATGCCTCCAAGATTTTCCTCCCCAAAGACTTGTTCGTGACTCCTTCGGCTAGCTGATCCTTCTGATGGGTGAACCAAGTTGTTAAGAAGGCGGAGGATTGAGATCGAAATACGTGCGGTCTATGATTAATCTATCAGTACTTCCCTGGGGGATTTTGGGGGACGATCTTTTGCAGGGGGGGTATAAGGACTGACAAGCTTACTTTCAAAAAGGCTCTGGGCGGCTGATCATCTCTGGTCCCTTCAGCGTGGATGTCTTCTTCAATTAAGTTTCCAGCACTATCCTCCGTACCGCCCTCTGGTCCACGGATGTAGGCATCTTGCTGATCCTGGTCATCTTCCCCCATCTCTGTCATCTCTGCCACCTCCCCTCTTAACCCTTCGGCCAACCCACCAACCACGCTCCTCAACCTCATAATCTCGTCTCTTAACCCACTAATCTCCTCCCTCACATTCGGTACCCCAATCTCTCCCATTCCACTCATCATCCTTCCGAGACTATGACCATGGCCAGGCCGGCTGGTGGATGGAGGCGTAGCGAGGGAAAGGGACGAATCTTCAGTGCTCGACGTAGCTGTCGTAAAGCTCGTATCGCCTGCAGAGGGTGAGAATATATCATTTCCCGCCTCTTGGACACTAGACGAACTTCTTGCACTCGTATTCCCTTCGTCCTCCTCATCGTCATCTTGAGGTTGAGTGCTAACGCCCTCCAACCCCGCCGACTCGGCCGACCGAGCAAGCTGATCCGGATCAGTCGGAAAGAAATCAGGAAACAACACTCCCAACTGCTGTCTCACATAGGCCATCCATATTTCATCTTCGTCCTGTGCTGTCGATACTTGAAATCTCAGTCGATATTCCTCTTGTTCTACCGTCTCTTCCCCTCCCCTCATTATCTGGTGTTCGCCTTCGTGATGCTCGCCATTGAGGGCAGCTGTATCAGCACCCGCATGGATCAAATCAAACTCAACACCCGTATCTACACCAACTTCCGAGTATCCTGACGTCACCCTCCCCCTTTCTATGATTCTTTCCCCATTCTCCCGAACCTGACCAGGGGGCGCAATAGCATACTGCATCGTACCGCTCACCTTTCTCTCAGGCTGTTGAGCATATACGGACGTGACCCTCGGACTCTGGCCGGCCGGATGATGATGGGCAGTACTTACAGCCCTTGGGCGGAGAGGAAACTGGTGTTGATTCTCAACTAAAGATGAAACAGAGAGCGGGACTGGGTTGTCCGACAATACCCTCCCACCTGTGACCGTGCCGATGCCGATGCCCGTTTGACCAAAGGAAGAGATCCACCCAGTCGGACGACGGTTCGGTAAGGTATACCTTGGTGTCGTCACGTCGTGCATGTCTGTGCATGTGTTCATGCCCGTGTTCGAGTTGGGAGTGGATGAGCGTGGTGCTTGGGCTTGCGAAGAGATCGGCGTGGATGGGGTGGAAGGTTGCAGCAGGGATATAGACGATGGAGTTGTGGGGTCCGTGGAGTTGCTCCCCTGGCTGGTGTGACTGGTATCGCTGGGAGTAGGGGCTGCGATGGGAGTGACCCTGATCTGTCTACTCCGAATAGGAGGGAAAGAAAAATCGCCTCGATCGTTCAAAGTCAGCTCTGATTCGCGTACGTGCTCTTCACGTTGGTTTTCGTGCCCCGACGAAATGACGGTACTCGAATTGTTCATCGTAACACCTTTAAGACCAAGGCCAACACTGGCTCCAAGACTGAGATCCCGTGGAGTATCTCCCACTTCTTCATCTGGTGAGAGAAGGGTGCTCGTATCCATAGTCGGGGAAAGTATACCCTCCACATCGGCCTCTTCTTCCTCATCACCATCCTCGTTTTTGCATGCCATAGTTGTCCCTTGCGCGTCACCCAGATCATCCATGGTATGCACCTCATTCATCCCTTGCTCAACAACATGGTTGTTTGGAGTACAACCAGCCTCTGAAGTCGGTTCTCTATTGCCCGCTGGGATTTGAGCCTTCGGACTCGTCATATCTGACGGATTCGCCATTTGTGCTGACTCTTGCGTCTTGCTCATGATATGTCTGTATTTTCCCCTGAAGTGTTTTATCTCGGGGTAATTTGAATGAAAATCGAAGTTGAAGTCGAAGTTGGAATTGGTTAATGAATCGTCGCTGAAGGGTGCTTTGTTGTTTATTTTTGATCCTTGTATGGGAAGGCCCGTGCATCCGGATCTAACAACATGCATTATTGTATACTGTACACTGTGTATACTATTAGGTTACACATCTATGTATCTCGTTTAGTAATCAATTATAATCTCTAATAAGTACTATGGAAACAGTAGATAGCTTCTATGAAGCTGAAGCAATTTCAACACTTCAAACTCCTCTCCTTCCCCTCATGTGCCCTCAACCAATTCCCCATATCCTCCAATTCATCGGCATTCATAACCCCTGCCCCACTCTCCCATACCATCTCCCATAATATCCTCCTTGCCCATCCCGGCTTATGCAGTACCCCCCACCATCTTGACTGGATCCCCATCTGCTTTGCGATCGCCGATGTCAGTTTCAAATTACAGCTAAACGGGTTGATACCCCCTCCCCTCGATCCTGGACCGAGGGCGAGGTAGGATTGAAGTGGGAATTTGGCGGAAGCGATAGGCGAGATGGTTGGGTGCCAGTAGATCGTCGTTTCAGGTCCGTATTGGCTTGCAGGCAAGGTGTACGGCTGGTACAGCTCTAACAGGGGAGCATCGTAAAAGATGTAGCGCAAGGAGGAATAGTAGACTCGATGTAAAGGAGTGTTACCCGTGCCAACGACGGTCAGTGGCCCAGGAGTAAGAGTGTTGGAGGTCGTGTTGTAGGTGGTGAGGTAGCCTTTGGAGAGGAATGGTTCGAGAGCGGCTTCGAGGTACGGCCATGTTGCGTCCCCGTCCGATTTCTTAATGCATAGGGAAAGCGCATTCCGTCAGCGGCAATCAAAGATATAGAAGGAGGCCACTCACTATATCGAAGAACAAGGTTACTTCTTCCCGAGGATCATCTTCGTATACACCCGTCCAATTTTTCTCGCCTCCAGGTGTCCAACCTTGGTTATGCGCGTCCAGAATGGCCAACAATGGGTCAAGATAAAGATCTTTGACTGTGCGATTAGAATTGAGATCCGAAATGTCATGGCCAGTAAGAAGTGTCAGAGATGAGTTCCTCAATGAACTTGCATCAAGATGGGTGTCGATTTCGATATATCCAAAACCTTGTTTGAGAGCGAGGGTCTATAGTAGTCGTTTTATCAGCTTATGTGTTTATGCGGAACAAATGGTGGACGAAGATTTACCAAAGCGCCTTTCCCTTGCATTTCATCATTATGGCTATTCGCCCATATCTTTGTCACGCCTTTTGTTGAAATGGTAGTATCTAATCTTGAGGTCAGCACGTGTATGGCCACACCTCACAAAACGTGCGACTCACTTATTGAGATCGGCAGTTGTTCTAATTGATTAAACTAAATCCAACAAAAGTTTAGATGTCATGTATCTGAGCTAAAATAAAAAACATGTTACTCACCAGAGTTAATCTCTGATCTCTCGCATCTTGCCAACCCCACCAATACAGAAAGATCCCTATCAGCACCGCCAACATAAGTTTCCACAGTAACCAAACACAGCCCTGTAATCTCGCATGTCCATTATAATGGGTTGAACACTTGACCGATCGATGGCGCCGCCAGGGGAAATGCCAATGTCCTCTCCGGAGGTCGTAAAAAAATGATCCCTCTTTTTTTGGTAATAATGGTGTGGCCGAATTCAGTCGGTCGACACTTGAACGGAAAGGCACAGCGGGGTCGGTTTGCGTTTGAGGTAGGACAGGGATTGGTGTTATAGGCGGCTGGAGCAGACATTTTGAAGGGCTGCCCATAGAAGAGTAGGAGGGGAGAATGAAGAGAGGTGAAGGTGCTGTGACTTGTCTAGATTCTGGCATGGATTGATGTTTGGTTGCGGCTGGCGTTGTTAAGGGTAAACATGAAAATGTGGCTGGCACAAAGAGTGGTGGTGTCTTGATTTATAAGGAGCGAATTAATAGACAAGTATCCTGGGCATGCATCATTGCGAGTGTAAAAGTTTGTCATGGTGTTTATATGGTGGCCGGGATCCGTATGTCAGGCTTGGCCAGGCGGGGGACACTGATGCCGGGCAGGGCGGCGGATATAATTGTACGACGTGAGATATATCACGTTGATCAGGTCCAGCCTTGTGCCTGAGGATAAAAAATAATCTCCACTCATCGCCCATCGCCACCGTACATATTGATGCACGACCAAGCAGCAACGCTCATGCTTCATCACCCGGCATCTCCCATACCCTGGTCCCTTCTCTCGTCCATTCTTCCCTGCAGCCTTGTTGGAGCGCAGAAGAACATCAAAGAAGGAGCAGCCTTGGCCAATTCATCTCCACTTTCGTGCAGTCGTCAATCTTTTCCCACGCAGCTTATCGACCTTGCGTGGCGGCCGAAGCGTCCGAGAGTCGTCAAACCGGCCATGGCCGCTCGTCGGCGACGGACGCGGAATCAGGCTGAGATGAGAAATAAATGATGACGCAGGGATGGAGGAGATTGCGGAGATTGAATATCCTTTTTTCACTTCTTGTCTCTCACTTAAGTACTCAATTGAACGAGAAGGCTCAAACGGGATATCAAAGTTGAAGAAAGTTCAGCAAGCATCAGGGTGACTAATTTGAAGTGTTGTCACACCTCCACAATACTTCCAGCTCATCATGTCAGTGACCAGGCGGATATCGCCGTCATGAAGGCCACCTAAAGGTCACGTGATGAATCCTGGTCCTTAACTTTCAAAGCCATGCATTCGAGATTCGTCGGCATCGATAGAGCTGGCTTCGACTGATAAAAACAAACACAAAGAGACTTCGAAGCCAGGAGGGTCCGACTCAGATGAGCTCATTATTCCGAATTTCGAGGCTATGTCCGCAATGCCTCTCGAAAAGTCGCGTTTTCCGACCTGTAAAAACAACCTTGGCAAGTCCATTAGTCGGTCCATCGGGATATAAACACAGTCTCGAAACGCGAAGCTTATTGCCTCGAGTCCAAAATACCATGCGAGGCGCAAGGTTATTATCAACAAGTGTTGCAAGGCTGGCCAAACCTTCCGCATCTTTAGTGGACAAGCGTACGGTGGATATGAGTCAATTTCCACCGGAGAGAATACGGTAAGTCTTAAATCTCTCATTGCTCTTTAACAGTTATTATACTGATGTGGCTCAAGGAATCTCTCCATTATTGCGCATATTGATCATGGGAAATCAACTCTTGCAGACCGTCTACTTCAGGTGCATAATAAACCATTTTCGAGGTTGGACATTCCGGAAGCTGATAATCTATGTAGATGACAGGCACTGTCCCAGCATCCTCCTCGCCGCAGTTCCTGGACAAGCTCAAAGTTGAGAGAGAACGAGGCATCACAGTCAAAGCCCAGACAGTATCGTTAATACACCAGCATAAAGACGGGCACAAGTACTTGATCAACCTAATTGATACACCCGGGCATGTCGACTTTAGTTATGAGGTGTCTAGAAGTTTGGGAGCTTGTGAGGGCGCTTTACTGCTAGTCGATTGCTCTCGTAGGTCAAATACTTCTTACTTTAATGTTGGGAGGATCACTTACAACCTCGTTAATTAGAGGGTATCCAGGCTCAAACACTCTCTGTATTTCACCATGCCCTCGAAGCTGATCTCGAGATGCTCGCCGTAATCAACAAGGTCGATCTTCCACACGCTTACCCCGAAGAAACGTCTGAAGAGATCGAAAGCTCTCTCGGATTAGAAAAAAGCAAGCATATGCGAATCAGCGCAAAGAGTGGGCTGGGCGTTGAAGGGGTCTTGGATAGTATCATTGAGGGATTGCCAGCCCCGGGAACGTGGGTCGGCGGGGAGGATGGAAAGCTCAGAGGCTTGATCTTTGACACTTTGTATGTCCAAACGCCACCGTAATTCTCTGGCGTCAATCAAAGGGGGAAGGGCTGATAGTGTGATTTATCAGCTATGACCAATTCCGAGGAGTCGTCTCGCTTGTCCGCATTTTCTCTGGATCCCTCAAAAAAGGCGATAAAGTCCGATTCCTGCAAGCTGGAAGGAAATACGAAATCTTGGAGGTTGGTATCAACAACCCAGACGAAGTGCCTGTAGTCGAGCTCAAGGACGGTCAGGTTGGGTAAGTTACAAGTCACGCAAACTTGACTTTCCTGCCGGGAAAAATGATGCTCATGATGATATGAAGGTATATCGTTTGTAATATGAAAAACTCTGAAGAAGGTGCGCTTTTCAATACATATATCTCGTCCTCCAGCTCTAGAGTTGATCCATGTTTTATAGCTTTCATCGGCGATACCATCTGTTGGGCTGATAAGCCCGTCGAACCCTTGCCAGGGTTCAAGCCCATGAAAGCGATGGTAAGCCTACTAGTTGTATCCGAAATGACCCTGCTGATGAACATGTTAAAGGTTTATGCCGGTGTCTTCCCCATGGATAGCGCCGACTTCCCTAAACTTGAAGAGTCTATCGAGCGTGTAGGTGTCAATTCTGACGTATATTGTGATCTCGTTGGCTGACGCTCCCCCCCCTTGGGTCCGTAGCTGACATTGAATGACCGAAGCGGTATGTTTCTATCTGATCGTACAGCGCAATGACAGTAATTGACGACGTTGTTTATGATAGTATCCGTCCAACGAGAATCGTCTGCGGCGCTCAGTCAGGGATTCCGATTGGGTTTCTTGGGAACATTGCATATGGATGTGTTGTAAGTGTTCTTTTTCTCGACATACTCTGTACAGCCTGAAAGATCTTGCGACTGAACTTGATCGTAGCAAGCAACGTCTTGAGGATGAATATGCCTCGGAAGTAATCGTTACCGCACCAACAGTACCATACAAAGGTAAGCACCTTTCGGGGGATTGTCATTTTTGATTATTCAGACTGACTGATGACTCCAATAGTCGTTTATAATGATGGGAAAGAGGTGTACATTTCAAACCCGGTCGAATTCCCAGAAGTCAGCGACTCAAAGATGAAAGTGTCACATGTCGAAGAGCCTATGAGTAAGTATTGGCCGTGCTTGAAGTGCAATGGATCGCCGCTGATGAACGTTCAAAAGTTAATGCCACTATATTTGTCCCCAACGGCATGTATTCCTTGTCAATATCCTCTTTCCACAACTGACAACTGTTGCTACAGATTATATTGGACCTATGATGGATCTTTGTGCTCGATATCGAGGCGTTCAACAAGAATACCGCATCCTGGAAAACAGTGATCGTGCCGTCCTGCGATACACCCTTCCGCTCTCTGAAATTGTGACTGAATTCTTTTCAGAACTGAAGAGTCAGAGTTCTGGATTCGCGTCATTTGATTATGAAGAAGCGGGATATGAAAAGTCTAATCTCGTCAAGGTGCGCTTACTTTTCTCCTCGTGATTTATGCAGTGTATGATGCAAGTGTTGCTGACTGAAGAGGTTAGATGAATATTCTCATCAACGGCAAGCCTGTAGATGCTCTCGCTATGATTGTACACAAATTCGCTGCGCAGTCGATCGGTAAAGCTTGGGTGACAAAGCTCAGTAAGTCGCCGTTTGCTGCTCCTGCGAGGGACATGTTTTGCTAAACGATTCCTTTCGCCCATCTCCCGTACAGAGGAAGTTGTTCCCCGTCAGCAATTTGAATTATCTATCCAAGCTGCCATTGGTGCCAAAGTCATTGCTCGTGAAAACGTTAAGGCATTTAGGAAGGATGTGACTGCTGGATTGTACGGAGGTGAGCCATCATCATCATCATCACATAAAACGCTGCATCCGGGATGTGCCCGGAGTACTAATCATATTCGTGGTTAGGTCATTATGATCGAAAATTAAAACATCTTAATAAACAGAAAGAAGGAAAGAAGAGGCTGAAGAAGCTTGCCGGAAATATTGAGATTCCTCAAACAGCTTTCTACAAGGTGCTCTCGTCTAGACCGAGGAAATAGGGGGGATGAGTTGCTCCCATTTTGCATTCCATACCAAGCATGACTATACCCAATCATCATGATTAGCATAATGCATCGATGACGAATGTATCTCTGTAACAAAGGTTTACTCTGGCAACACAACAGTGTCATTTACGACGGCCTTGCGCTTTTCCTTCCATCATTTGATTTCTTGCAGTTGACCAAAATGTGTTAAGTAATAATGATTGCATGAGACTCAGGCATTCATTTCAAATCGTCTAACTTGGCCAGCACACGCTGGGCATTAACAGTACAACCAAACAGTAGATAGTTCCTTTGTAACTAAAAGTTCACAAAATAGTTTTCAGAGAAAGTCCAACCTCGGCCCGGCCGGTTGGAGAAAGGACATATTAGCTTCGCTAGAACTAGCCTATTATCGTTAACAACAAAGAGAGTAGTGTATGTACAGATATGACAATTCGTTTAATTTATGCTTGTTTTTTTTTTGGTTTGCGTATACGTATGAAAGCCGGGATCTTTTAGGAATGTATTTGGGTGAGGGATGCAGATTCGTTTGGATTCTGAGTTTGCAATCTCGATTGATGTGAGTGAGGGTGAGAGTGAGTGGAAGTGAAAGCGGCGATGTAGACAGGTACGTTGGTACAACGGGTAATGATGTGGAAGACCATCATAATTGGCCGAATTCGGAACCACAGCCACAATCGAAGACATGAAGCAAGCGAAAAAATCGAAAAAGCTGTCTGAAGTGAAGAAAAGCACTGGTATTCTTCGTGATAATGGCGAGCATTTGTCCGCAACACGAAGTCTGGTATACGAGTGGATCACCGCATGGGTGATGGATTTCGACGTTTGATGAAAACGCACGACCGAAATTGCGATGCCTGATCTACCTAGCAGTCATTCCTGATGACTCGGCCAACTTTTTCCTCAGAGCGTCAAGCCTGGTCTTGATGGGCACCATGACTACAAACGACCTATCAGCTCAAGTTCATGCCAGGGATAAACATGGTACCCACGTCTCTCATAAGCGACCTTGTCTTCATCTGGGATACTCCCGTTCTCATATACACTCTCATCCAATAAGGCTTGAAGCAACCACAGCGACGTCTCATATCCTTGCTCTGCAGTTGTGAGATCGCCTTGCAACTCTGCAACAGCAGCCTGGCGAGAGGTATCTCGAGCTTTGTCGTGGACAAGCCAATCTGGGAAGAGAAGGGTATCACCCGCTTGGGTTTTAGCCCATTCTGCCTTCTCAAAGGTCTCATTGAATCTAGCACGAAGCCATTGGCCCACTGCATATGATCAGTGCTATGATTCGAAGATGGAGAAGAAGAAAACAAAACTTACTCTCATTCAGCTCTTGACTCGCCACATACCCATCATAAACATCTGTTCTATTCTTCCAATACCTCTTTACTTTGTCCATTGCCTTGACGATAAATGCCAACGACTTCATGTACAGAACCACCGCATCATTCGCTGCCGCTTCCTGCTGCCTCAATATCCAGACCTCGCTGTTCATTGAAGAAGAACTACTCTTCCTTCGACTGCCCGCTTGAGCAGCAGCAGCAGCTTGCATACTGAATGGGGGAGTAGTACCCGTCAAGCCTGTGGGCGTGCTGGATGTGCGAGCCGTCTGCGCCAGCTGCGTCTGAGCAAGTAGACGTTCGTCCGCGAGTTCAAACAACACAAAAGCCTTGCGCGCAAGATCTTCCACAGTGCACAAGAGGTCATCTTCGGCAGCATCCATATCGCTCACACGAACGATATTGGGTCGACGTTTGGCTGTCGCTCGGGCGATGGCGGTTGCCGCAGTGTTGGCGGAAGTGCCTATGAGGCGAATAGCGGTGTTTGTCAGTGCTCTGGCAAGCGCACCCGTTTGGAGAGATCCGGGAGATACACCGAATCGAGCAGCGGCATCTTGGCCATAAGATGGTGAGGCGGATATTGTAGTGGGAGGGAAAGCATTGAGGCTGGAAGGAATGGAGGGGTTACGAGGGAAAGAGTTGCCTCCAGAGGCGTGCCTCGGAACTTGCATAGCAAATGGTGGCGTGGAAGAAAGGGCAAATGGTGGTGAGTACGAGATCGCTCCCAGGGTAGGATCATTTTTGGTAATATTCGGACTGATTGGTTTGAAGGAAGAGACAGGACGAGAAACAACACTCCCACGAGAGCTTCGTCGTATCATGGGCCGCTTCGAGGCTTGATCGAGTTCTGCCAAAAAAAAGAAGAAAGAATGTCAGCCATATTTCTCACAAGGAGATTTTGATTCATTACTCACCGTCGGCCAAAGCATTTATCTCAACTGTCTGCTTTTCAACAACCACATAATCCGTACCCACGCCTGATGTGCTTCCCTCAAGCGCACTCGACCTCTCCAATCTACCATCTGGGCCCATGGTAATCGGGGGAGCAGCCGCTAGGGGTGAGCCCTCATTTATGCCTCTAGATGGACGAGCCATCGTCGGGGACGGGCCCGTAAACGGTGGTGTAATCGGAGCGGCCTCTTCAACGCTTGAAGCTTCTCTCCCGTCACCTTTCCCGGACATCCTACGCTGCGCTGAGGAAGCGGCTGTGATGATAGGCCGGGGATTAGCCCGAGATGTTGGTGATTGTTGGGTCGTAAGCCCCGGGTCAGGGGCAGAGGTCGGAGTGGGCGCGGAAGATGGGGATGGGGGTATAATGGCGGTAGGCTCAGAGGGAGTGGCGTCACCGACATAATATTTCGGTGTTGAGCGACGGGTAGGAGTCGGTCGGGATGGTGGTGTAGAGAGACGAGACCGACCTTCAGAGGTGTCTCTTGATATAGGTACTGCAGGTTGGGGGTTGAGTGCAGCATCGGCCGCAAGTGGCTGAGGCGCTCTGGTTGGTATTAGCCGATCTTTCGACTGTTCTGTGCTAGCCACCATTTGCCTTATCCGATCACTTTCGCCAAGCCCCGCGGAGCTATCCGTCGAGACGTCTAAACTCAAGCTTTCCTCCTCCGTGCTCTCGGCCATATGGCCGTCCCATACACCACAGTTGAAAAAGTCGTCGAAACCCATTCGATCATTCGGCTTGCGCTTTAGCAGCGCACGAATAAGAGCTTTTATATCTGATGGGACGGGTATTGATGTCTCGTCCGATGATTTAGAATCCCTCTCTTTTTCGTCAGGAAAGACAATGTTGTCGTTACTTTTTTCGATACGTCGTAGCAATTCAACGTGGTTGTTTGCTCGGAAGGGCGGACGGCCAACAGACATCTCGAACAATACAGCACCTACAGACCAGAGGTCTGCCTTGGCATCGTACTTTTCATATCTCAGGATCTCGGGGGCCATATATAGTCTATCACACTTATCAGTATACTCACGCCACAGTCGATGTGATAACTTACGGTGAACCGCACAAAGTTTCGGCCATGGCAGCAGCCGGCAAGATTCGCGCAAATCCAAAGTCGGCCACCTTGAGCACAGGGATACCATAAGGATGTCCTTCAGCTACTTCGGTCTCTGTGGCGGGCTGTAAGAGCAAGTTTTGAGGCTTGATGTCTCTGTGCATCAAATCTTGTGCACGGAGGAACTTGATCGCTTGGGCTGTATTCTGTTTAGCGTTTGAATGCTGTCTAGTGACTATGGCTTACCCAATTGTCCCAAGAAAGATCTCGTTACTCTCTCATCCAAACCACCAGTTGGCGGGTGCGGCCAGTAGATTTTCCCTTCGTCATTCGTCGGAAGCAATGCCATGCTCGATCCAGCTTTGGGGACAAAATCCAGTGTTGGAATATTCCCGCGCTGCTTGATATACACAGAAAGATCAGACCCAGAGCAGTACTCCATTACAAGGTAGATATGAGTGTCATTTTTCTGCACACCATTAGTATTGGCACTCATGTGGAAGATGTCGTGAGCTTACAAAGCAATCGGTTAAAGCTACGATATTCCGATGGTTGATGACCTTGAGAATGTTGATCTCACTCTCCAAGTTCTCAAGCAGCTTGCTGGTGAGCTTCTGGCGGGAGACGGCTTTGATTGCTATGGGAACTCTCGTCTTCTACAGGCAGAGTCAGCAGCTACCCATGGGCGTGCGGGATCGCCAATCACACTTACAGATCGGTATCCCTTGTACACAGTAGCGAAGCTGCCACGCCCAATCTCCGCACCTACCACATAGTTCCCTATTCTCTCCTTATGTGACCTATGATGCCCACTCTCCTTCTCCCTGGATCCTTGCGCGTTTGAGTCGGGCATTGCTATAGAGGCTCAGCGGAGTGGTTAGGGTGTGTTCTGAAGAAAGATACAAGCGGAGAGGTAAAAGTGCTGCGACCGCGGATAGCGAAGGTGATGTGATGCGATGCGTGCGTGGCTGACTCGGCGTGGCTCAGTCCGTGTGGAGGTCCAGGCGGCCCGCGAGTCGTCTAGTATGCGAGGTGCAGCCCCTAGAGTGATGGAAAGATCAAAGGACAGAGAAGGCGCGCGTAGTGAACGGAGAAGATGGACGGAGATGGGAGATGGTTACGAGTGGTGGTGGCGTGCGCTGCAAGTGGAGGCGGACTGACCGTATTGGTCCCCGCCCAAGGATGTTGTGGGAATAGGTATGTATGCTCGTGGTCGTTCTGGCCGGGAGTCTGGCGACTGGCGATAAAACTATTGGGAAGCATAGAAGGGAGAAGTGGGTCGATGTTTACTTATTCACGGGTGCCCGCCTTTGTTGGCTGGTGGATTGCGATTGGTGACGTGCGTTCCGTTATCCTCGCCACCGGCATAACTGCACAACTACTTATTTATTAAGTCCGCTGTCCAATAATCGGCCGTCAGCAGCCGCTGCCACAGGGTGGTTGCATTACTAGAAACTGCAGTTCTAATGCTGATACATATATGCAAACCCACGGATGCCAAAAGGTTGAAGAACAGGATTGTATATATACATCTTATCACTATCCTTCCCGCGTCCGAATCCTCACCATCCCCTGGCGCGATACCTGATCTTCCGGGCTTGAATGATTATTCACTCGCATGACCTATTTCTATCCTTAATGACACAGTGCTAAAGCTTACTTACGCAAGACTTGGTAATTAGCCACAAATGAAGGTGTGAATGAAGCGATTTGTTGATGAAAAGATTTGATGCACAATCAACGCGACGCACATCCGTCCGTCGGCCGCTCTGGAGAATACATGATGCCTTCAACCGATGGTCGTGAGTTCAGAAGCTTTTCTTCATCCAGATTGAGGCTGGTGGCACAAGCTTTCGAGATATGCATGCATATTACTACTAGGGCCAGACTCGTGAGAACACTCAAGTAGTGATACATAATAAAAGTCTCGAAGCCATCATAGCAGGGAGAAGTTACGTAACACTTAATTAACTTACGCAACAAGTAAGTGGCTGCGGTGAGAGTCAAAGTCACGTGACTTGCCGATTAATCTCCTTCGGCGAAGATGATTTCGACAGTTCGTTGCTGGTTCGTTCGTCGCTGACTTTTAGACATCTTTTTTGAGACAAACCCGGCAAAACACCGAGGTTGGGACAATCTTCTGGCACATTCCTTTCCGCCATCCTTTCACACGGAGCCATAAGTGGTGGGGGCTGGGAAGACGTTGCAATGAGCTCTTCACTGAGGACGACGAAGCCTTGCGCTCGATGTCTGGCTGCTATTCGAGCTCGCCCCCCAGCAGAGACGACAATCTCGATTGCAGGGCCATCCAGTTATCAAGCGTATATGACGGAATCTTTTCCTTCCAAAAGGAGGTCAAGACTCACGTCTACAAGAGCATTTACGAGTCCACCGAGTTTACGGGGTGATTTTTATCAAGTACGTGACCTTCCAATGAGTGTAAAAACCAACATTTAACTCGTCATCTATAGGGACAACCTGACTGTCTCCAATATCCAACTCAGCATAGTATCCAAAGTAAAAGGCAAAGATCCCCTCACATCAAATCGACATTTACCAAAGGTTTCTCATCGACTTCACGGGATGTGACCTCTGCGCCACTCCTCCAAAATGATGCAGCGAGAAAGATAGCACATTCAATTGCCCGGCCATCAGCTTACCAGGCCTATGTGATAGAATACAATCCATTTCTCAAAGGAAGCCCAAGATCCACGCTTGCGAGCGAACGATTGTGCCAGGTATGCGACCCAGATATTTTTGAAAAAGCCATTTAACATGATACTCTTAGGGTCAACTTGACTATCTCCGCCGTCCATCTCATCATAGTACTCTGAATAGATTCCGTAAATATTTTCAAACCACAGCAGCCTCTGCCAATTCTATACCGCGCCCTGATCCCGTCCTTCAGCACCTATCTCACATGGCAATACCCGATTTCAAACCACCACCTCCAGAAACCAAAGCTTCTCCCATACCACAACATACCTTCTCTCCCAAAGAACGCTCTGCAGCTCTTTCCGCTCTTCAACGGTCAACGTCCTCTCCGCCTTCTCAAGATATCACCTCTGCTCAACTACTTCAATCCTACACTGACTTGTATATGTCTTCACCCCAGTCACAGCTATTCACAGTCAGCGAAGTGCAAGATGTTTTAAAAGCTTTGAAATTATTGCAAGCTCGTGAAGCAGGGGATAGACAGGTCGCGGAGGAACAGATTGAGCCTTTGCTAGAAGAAATCAAAGCTCTAGTAGGGGACGAACGGAAATCGTCACAAGGGTTAGAATTACTGGCTTTATCGTCAAGAACAAAACACAGTCGTCGAATCAAGACCAAAAACCTTGTCGATGCCGAAAAGACCTTTCGTTCCCTCTTCCCCGAACCGCCACCTGAAAAAGATATCGGTGGGAGACGTCGGTACAAGGCAGCATTGAATCATTTGATATATCTATGTGCTCTTGCGGGGCAGGGAGGGAGGCTGGAAGATTGGTGGAACCGTTTGGAGCGGGATGGGCTTAAAGCGGATGGACACACATGGTTATCACGCATGATACTGCTCGATAGGGCGGGAAAGGGGGAAGAAGTCAATGGGATATTGGACAAGGTGTTAGAAAACTTCGATGAGGAAGTGGTGACGAAAGAGGATATGTCGATATTAGTCAATTACGCAATGGTTGTTTACGCCAAATTGGGACGATGGGACGTTGTCTCTGAAGTTTACGGCCGACTACGTCCTACGGACTCTCACGACCTCTCTATAATCCGTTCCTCTCTTCCCAACCCATCATACTTTGACGGCACCCATCCACACGTTCCCCACCATATTCCCCTCCCGCCATTCTCCGTTCGTCTAACTCGCCGGTCGTATTCACCTCTCCTCGTCTCCTTATCCGTCCAAGGCCATCTCCCCGCAACGCTTACCATCTTCAAGCATATCTTCGAAGACGGACATACCCCTTCTGTCGATGACTACACAGCGCTTTTCAAAGGGTTTGTCAAGCACGGTGTTACCCCTTCAATAGATACTGGTGGTTTTGGGAACGCGGGACAAGTGAGTGAAGCCGGGAAGATGCTGGGGGTTGCCAGTGCGTCGGGTGGAGGTGAATTAGATGGTTTGGGAGGAAGCTTTGAACAGCGTATGAGTGGGATCTGGGAGAGGGGAGCTATGTTTGCTGAACCGTTTCAATGGCCAGTTGAAAAGTTTCGAGAAGGTAATGGCGAATGGACTTTGGAGGCTTTACAAGATATATTCGAATCCTTCCTTACTCTTCGTCCGATTTTGCCATCTTTTAGTCCTTTGACATTCTCCGATCCTCAGTCTGGACCCGATTTGAAATCGGACGTGAATATATTACAAGCTGAAAAGCAGGCGAGGCTTTATGCTAAAGCGCCTGGAAGAAAAGCGGTGTGGACAGTGCTCAAGGCTTTTGGGAGAGTAACTCATGGTGATGAGGAAGTTCTGAGGCAGGTTTGGGAGAGAATGGAAACGAAGTTTGGGTCAGAGAATGAAGAAGGGTGGAAAGGGTGGAGAGTGGATAAGAGGTTAGATTGGTTCAGGAAGGCACTGTTTGCGGAAGAATAGGCATGCAAGTATTTATACCAAGCATAGAAAATACCTTATTCGAAGAAATGCATATACAGATGTCACTGTGACTAGATCTCTACATCCTCATCATCGTACGCCTCTTTGATCAAGCGGTAGATGTAAGATGGTGGGTGGTCGCCTCTACAGACTAAATTAGCCACGTGCTACTCTACATCCAAAAAGTACACTTACTCATTTGTCACAAACAGATTTACCAACTCGGGCCTAATATAGTCGTAATATGGATCCACAACCTCAACCCCTTCCATACCCCCTCCTCCACCCTTCCCCTGCTCCCCAATCACAGCTCCAGGTCCCTGGAAATCCACCGCTCCGTATTCATGGTACAAATTCCACGCGGGCGCGAATTTAAATTGACCGGTAGTCACGACGACAGGCTTGGAATGTGTCTTTGCCGCGAGAGCACAAGCAAGAGATCCGGACAGCGCGAACAAACCGCCATTGGCAAGGACAGAGTGAGCGCCAAGGATGACTTTTGTAACACGTGGAAGAAGGGCGTGGATGGAGGAATCAGGGATGAGAAGGGTGGGGATGCCGGAGGCGGAAAGGGAAGAGGCGAGGGAGTGACCGAGGTAGGACGGAGCAGATTCGGCGACGACGACGGTAAATTTACGGTCTTTGTAGGCTTGCTTGAGGAAAGCTTCGACTGTTCTCGAGTGGCCCATGGTCAAGATGATTTCGCTACCTCGCATTAGCAGTCCCGCGGGAACAAAGTGAATGCGCGATACTTACGAAGAGTGAATGTGCTCTCTTGCGCCCTTGGCAACATCCTCATGCGTGGTCTCCAGCTCACCAACAACCTCCTCAATGGCCTGAATCAATAACGGCTTGAGCTTAGCACTATGCTTCATAAACTCATCGCTATCCACACTCGCCCTTGGCGTTGCCATTCCAGAAGAACCTCTGCCATGCCCATTCCCATTGGGGGTCGCAAACAAATTCGTTGTATTCGCTGAGTATCCTTCCGCTGTCCCTCCACTAAGGGCGCCACTCCTTTCCATCTGAGCTCGAGAGTGACGCATGGCCACAAAGTTTGAGAGTGAAGTCTGGCGGGACATTTGGATATGAGTGGGAAAATACTGAGCGTCGACGGTGGCGGATTGGGCGGCAGAAAGGTAGTGATCTAAAGGTGCGTTGATACCTGGTGTGCTGGGACCCATAAGAGGGGTAGAAGGGATGGAGTTAGGGGCGGATGAGACATGGGCGGCTGCAGCGGCGCGGTATTCTTCCCGAATGAGACGGAGGATTCGACGAATGATATTGGCGGCGGCAAGTTCTACGAGAAGCATGAGATACATTTCCAGATGTGTGATAGCTGTACATACCCTTAGGGTTGGCCTCAGTGAGTTTCCGCCCAACAGCTTTGATTAAGGCCAGTAATTCGTCGATGGTGTTATATCTAGCGCTTCTGACGATGTTCTGGATGAGAGCAGCCGTTGCGAGAGCGACGTTCAAGGATCCAACAATTTGCCTTAAAATACGAGACGTGAGCATATAAAAGGTACGTACGGACTCATGACTCACCGTCTCCGAAGACTGGTGCAAAGAGTATCAGTCAATCGAGCGTTTGGGTCAGCAGATTTCTGCATTTGCTATTAAGGACGTCAGCCGCATGAAGGAACTTTCCCTTAGACTTTTTGGCCAACTCACCGGGGCGGAGTCGACGGCCATTTTCCTGCTCTGATAGTGGATTCACGCAATTCGAAGGGCAACAATAGCAAACTTGTCAAGAAACGAACGAAGGAAAGGAAATCGCGGACCAAACGTTACGTTCCCTTTTCGAACGAGTCAAAGTCACGTGATCCAGCGGTAAACAGCAGTTGGCGTTTAACGAGCAAGTGACGACAATGGGCAATGATGGCGAGAACGACGAGGCGGATGAGTTTGCTCATCACATCTGTATCCAATCTTTAATCCCTATACTAAGTATTTAGGCAGATGCCAAAAATGCTCTCGACATCGGATATAGGTACGTCCCTCACGAACCTCAAGCCATCACTCCGAAAAGCTCATGCGCACCTTCTAATCCCAGGCCCTATATCCCAGCAGTATGCTGCCGCTGCTACAGTGCCGTTAATCAAATCACCCTCGTTATGGCTCCCTCAGCCTGTAATACAGATTTCCTTTGCTGGCATGTGAATGTCTTTGTACTGATGAAAGATGTTGGGATAGGTCGAGCTGCCAAATGAGATACATCCCTTACCAGAGGACATCACTGCCTATGTAAGTACTGTTGGCATATGTTAATTAACATCCCATCAGCGTCCCTTTTATTCGAAGACTTATTAAATGGGCTCACTTACTTTCCGGCATTGGTAGTTTGTGTACCCTTTCACACTTGAAGAACATGTCCTCTCGATACATCCTTCGCCACATGAAGCCATCGCTCTGAAACGGGCCAAGTGCGCCGAGATCTTGCACAAAAGGGAAGAAGCAGAGGAACAAAAAGAGTGGGTCTGAGTCCTCTTTCCGTCTTCCTTCAGGAAGGCACACGCTGTCTCGTGGCCAGAGGTCAATTTCACTGCAATGTGCCCTATGCTGATTGATCAACTTTCCCATTAGACGAGATAACCTCAAACGGATTGCCCCAGGATACAACCCATCATCTGTCCTGATGCCGACATCGGCCTCCCATACACCAACGTCTTCCATTTCTCAACCTCTAGTTCCACATGGGACAGCACAGTCAGTGACGAGCCCCAATAGTAAATCACAGGTACACGGCCGCACAGAGAGTGATCCGATGGATGATCTGGTAGCAAGGCTGGAAGAGATGGAGTCAAAACGGTGACCAATGGGATAGTTAAGAGGATCTTGTTTGTCGCTTTTTACTGGAAGCAACTTATCAGAAATTGTACTTGTACGCTTGATACGGTTGTAACATGCATATTGCATACCGGCATTCCTTGCGCGTCAGTCTGTTGTACATTCTGCATTTTTCCCTCAGCCGCTGGACGCTCTATGCTGCGGTAGTGTTGTACTGCTCTCTGTACAGTGCATAGTGAAGCAAGCATAATAAGCTGGAACCCACGCAAGCCACATGCCATGGTTCATGCATATCGGGTATACGCGGTGCCTATTTCCATTAATCTCCGGACGCCGGATCCCGGGATGTTTGGACGATGGCCGTTGCCGAGACGACGTGCTCGGCGTTCGTTGAATTTACTGTAAGGGTCTGCTTTTTGTTTTCTTGTCAGCTGCGAGTATACCGCAGTATTGGAAGTCAACTACTGCCCAGCAGAGACAGTACAGCAGGACCACTGCGGCAGCACATACACCACCTGTGAAGCCGGCACATCTCGCACTACAACATAAATTCGCAGAACACAGTAAACGGCCACTCAACGCTCGGTCCTCAAAACCGCACCGCAGCAACCAATTTCGCCTCGTGAAATCTTTTCATCACCTTTTTATTCTTAGCTACACCTCCAACACCATGTCTAAGCCAGACGAGATCCCCGCACTGTCATACATTCTTGAGCCTGCCTGTAAGCGTTTCACTTTGCCATGGTCGGACGACCTGATGCTCCGGTAAAAATACTGATCACCTGCTTCGCACGTCCTTTGTTCTCCATCACCTTCATCACCTATCTTGCAATGGATAACCCTCTTTAACCCCTTTTGTTGATCCGAAAACAACATAACAGTCGTTGCATCCCTTCTTACCGCAGGATGTCTCCTCAACCGCCGTCCTCCTTCACTTATCGTCCAAGCCCAGGCCGCTACCAACGAGGACGTTCCTCCTCCTGGTGACAATTCCTGGAACTGGAAGGATATGATGTTCTTGAAATGGCCTGTGAGGGTACCTGGCAATGAGAGGTTCAGGGGAAGATGGACGAGTCGGCTGTTGGGCATGTTTCCGTTCTTGATGGAAGTCTGGTACTGGCTCTTGACGTACGATCCGATTCTCTTTCTGTAACAAGCGCAACGATTGCTAATACAACTCACAGATACTGGATATACCAGGTCGCTCGAGCTATTCAAGCTCTTACCATGGGCGCCGATTTCCGAGTATTAGCTGAAAAGCACGCGAGGGAAATAATTGCTATCGAGCGTTGGTTACATATTGACTGCGAACTTTCTTTGCAAAAGTTTGTCATGAAGACTAACTGGTTGTTGATGTTCTTCAACAAGTAAGCTCGTTATGTGCCTACCCAATACATAGTACTGACCATACTGCAGGACTTACGCGATGGTCCACATCCCCGCTACCATCGCCTTTATGGCTTACTCTTACCGCTACTTTAAGCCTTACATTTTCCAGTCAACCCGTCGTACTTTGGTGCTTTGCAACTGTCTTGCATTCATTGTCTTCTCCAGTTGGCCCTGTATGCCTCCTCGTCTCATGCCTTATGAAGAGTTCGGTTACATTGATACTTTGCACACTGGCAAGGCTGCTAGTAGTGAGTCTTCTGCAAATTGACGTTACGACCCTTGATAGGTGCTGACGAATTTGCACACCCAGTTTGGACTACCAACAAGTTCCAGAACCAACTGGCTGCTTTCCCTTCCCTCCATTTTGGCTACAGCTTCGTCATGTGGGTCCCCTTTTCCTTGGCGACCCACACTTCCTACTGACTTTTTTTCAATGTCATTCACAGCGGTCTCTCCCTCTTCCTCTACTCCCCTCACCGGCCTATCCGTGCAATCTCCCTCTTGTACCCCCTCCTCATCCTGCTTGTCATCATGGCGACTGCGAATCATTACCTCCTTGACGCTGTTGGAGGTTTCTTCGTCACAGTTTTGGCGCATAGGATTAACAGGCTGGTATTGAACTTGAGGCCTTTGGAAGAATGGTTTTTCTGGTTAATCAGGTGGGTACCATGTTTCATTCAAAAAAAAAATAGAAAATGAAAAAAAAAAAAAAATAAAAAAAAAAAAATAAGAACAGTGAAACTGGGGCCTATCCCTTCAAGGGTATCCCTAAATGTTCCTGTTTACGATTGTGAGGCTGTGCTTGGCGCTAATGAAACATGGGCACAGGACCGAACGACCCATGGACAAGGTTGTGTTTGACTCCGTCATCAGTCGAGAGAATGTGTCCCATAGGGATAGCTCAGACATCTCTCACAGGCCTTTGATTTTCCAGGGTAACCCCGCCTAAGCTTGCTTGGTAAGGTGGATGGGCGGAAGACGAATGATGGAGGAAGAGCCGGAGAGGCAGGGTGGTATGGCGAGTAGATTTCCATACCTGGAGATCTTTTTCATGAGGATCCCCAGCGGATAAACTGTAGCTAGCACGGATCTACATTATGTTTCTTTCTTTTGCGCATATTCTTGACTTTGAATTGTGGTAAACTTTCTCCCTATCATTCATATACTCCACTTCTCCCACTGTCATGTCATATACAACCTTCTTCTTTTAATTTTTTTTTTTCGAACTATACATAACTGCAACTGTATCGTACGCTACGAGTTCCGACGTTTCTTTCCAATTTTATAGGATATTAGATGTGTCCCCTGCATCGGCATCAGCATCAACCCCATCACGCCCATCAGGGGGAAAGAAATCAGTCGTCAGTAGTGCATTATGCAATCTTTTGTTTACACGTGTTTACAGCGAATTGTAGGTAATCCCAGTCAGCGACCCAATCTTCAGTCTAACAGCGTGCGAGCGACTACTTGAGCATAATCAGCCCGATCACCATCAATAAAAACTTTCGAAACATCAACCCCACTTTTGATTCAATACTCACAGTCATAGTTATAGCGAGTAGAAATAAAATAACGACTAATGATGAATAGTGAAACTATTATCGAATTACTAATTAGTTAAGTGATGCCTTTTTTCAATCCTCCATGATAGGTAAAAAAGAGGAAGCCCAAACGGAGGTGGACCTGCAAGGTGATCGAGATACAGAAAGCAAGCCAAACGAGAGGGAGGAGTTAACAGGTACCACTACTACAAACACCCAGATGGAGTAAATTAGTACTTTGGCTGCAGTGCATGGATGTTGAGTTTGGTCGCGGATTGAAGAAAATTCCTTCCTTTTAAAACAGTATTTTTGGTCAACGGTTAACGCCAAGCAAATGGACCAACTGCACACAAGGCTATCAACAAGGCCGGCATTACCCCTATCCCAGAGATCATATTCCACATTCTCCATCGGCAAGGCTAAAAATGATCAAAAGTGGCCATGAAAATTTAATCAGAGGTGCTCTCAAAAAAGGCCACAGGTAGCGTTCGATTTGTCTCAGCCAAATCAGGAGAAGTTGAAATTCAACGATCACTTAAAAGATACACGAGCAAAAGTCGTCATCACCTTTTTTCCTCCTTTGTTTCCTATCTCTTCCTCTCCTTTGCACCCATTCACATCTCCATGACCCTTGATTTAGGGGTGTCACCTGACTATTCAAAGCTGATGGAGAATGTCAAGAAGGCAAACTGATCTTTTCTTCAAGTTTTGCATGCCTGTAAGACTAAACTGGCGTCTCGAATAAATCACATGCAGACAGTTTTGAAGCACGGCTACTCTATGCTGACCCGTGCTGCTCCTCATCCCTGTTGCTCGGGGACTTCTGGACCAAATCTCTTCTTCTCCTTACTCGCCCTTTTCCCTACACTCCACAGCCGCTAGCTTCCCGCACACCGTCTCCAATACGAACGCGGGGCAGGTTGGAAGGAAGGGGGTCATACCAGCTAAGATTTTGATGGTTGATGAGATTGCCTCGTGCCGTGCCTGCATCGAAAGGAGTGTCACCAATTGTCACTCGTCTGTGCTTGCTCCTGTTTCTGCGAGGAACGCGGCTAAGAGATGGTTAGCGCAAGGAAACGGAGTAAAAGCGGGGCACATGTATATATACTCACTCAACTTTCATCCCACGCACTCGGGTTGATGTAAGCCAAAGATGTCTGCCACGCCGGACACCCCACTTCCTCAGTTCCACCTCCATCATCCTTTTCTTCTCTATCATCCTGCTCCTTCTATTGCGGGTAATGCCTCTGTTTGTAGTATCTCGACCAACAGCGCCATACAGTATCAGGTGCCCAGTCCATGTCGAAGCAGCAGTTCTCAACTCGGTGTCAGCCCTGCGCCGTCGTGGGACCCAGCGGAGACTAGGCAAAGCTGGGGTGGCTACGAATGGTGTGGTCAGGAAGGCACCTATGCTTCCGGTTCGAGGCCCGTGGATCAATACCATAATCAGACAACCACAACCAATACTTACAGTTTCCAGCCGCCGCGTACAAATTCTTATGCACATTCTCAACCGGCCAAGTTTTACAGCATCAATCAAACTCCATCTTTCCCACAATCTTACATTCCGACGCCAAACAACAGCTCGCCACCTCTCCTCCCTCATCAACATACTCACCTACCCACTCTCCCTCCTCGCGAGGATAGTGCACATTTACCCCTCTATCACTCTTTTGAAACCTTTGATCTTCGTCCTTCTCTCCAGTTTCTGGCATCAAAAACTCCTCCACCTGAGAAGCCATTGCCGCCTCCTCCTACGCTTGTGAACTCCATTCCTATACATCAGAGACCGATACCCCCAAGGACGATGAGTGACAGTGAGATCGCGAAGACAGACGGTGCCGGGCCCGCTGCATTCGCGTGTCTTTCGATGGACTTTGGTTTGAGTTCTGGTATGCCGGATCCTGGGACTAAATCTTGTGAGACTTGTGGGTCGATTCTTTAATGAGCCCAAAAGCTGATGAAAGGTGGTCCAGCGGCAGTATCACCACCTACAACATGTTTTGCACCAGGTCAAAACCCCTGGGGAGGTAATTCAGCAGTGCGGGATCCCATCGCTCAAGGTCGCAATCAAGGTCAACACGGTATAGGAGGAGTAAGTGTCAACGGCTTTGAAGTGATTTTCAATGACCCTTTTCACTCTCCGGACACGATGGTACCCCCATCCATAAGCCTTCCTTGTTTATCCCCCACGACACCGATCAAGTTCCGATTCGCCAAACATCAGCAAGTCGAACTCCAGCTCCAACCTCAACCCCATCTTCATCGTGATACTCAGTTGCAACATCAAGCGTCACCCATTCCTGTCTCTTCCCGTCCCATAACCCAGCCGGCAAATCGTACGAGATCTTCTAGGCCGCTTTTCCGGACGAGATCTCATTCGTACCCTAATCAGTTAGGTAGCCTTCCTCTTACATCAACTGAGCCGATGAGTCACATTCCCGTTTACACTGATATGGTAAACGAGAGAGGAAAGAGAACAAATGAGAATGGGTTCACTACATCTGTAAGTATGCAGCTTCTTTTCCATCTCCAAGGACGTAAAATTTAGACTTCATTAATTAGGGTTTCGACAGCTCGTTCCACTCATCAAGTGCTACCACAGCCAGACCGACGCCGGGAACTCTGCATTTTTCGGCCACTGTCCCTGGCGATTTCGATATGAATGAGCAGTTAATTGAATCCAAGCTTCAGTCGAAATGTCATTTTGATCAGTCAGACCATCTCCCTCTGATGACAACGGAGCCAATGAGCCTGGTGCCAATTGCAGATAATTTACCATCACGCGCAGTTCGTACATCAGCGGGGTTGAGGAGAAGGAGGCCATCCGATGGACGGTCAACAAAAGTGAATGAAGGACGGGCGAAGAAGCGCGTGAGAACGACGTTAAGCGGATTAAAACACTTCGTCAGTGCTTTACATGACTCGAAATGAGTGTGCTGACCTGTGAACAGAAAAGGTTTACTTGCTCCGAGTGCTGCGAAGGGTTCACAAGGAAGAATGACATGGATGTGAGTCTTGCGATCTGCCAACTTAATGCCTGAGCTAATGATTCGGCGCCAGCGCCATATGCAATGCAAGCATTGTAAGTAAGCTTCCATGCACATTTACGAGGTTTATCGTAACTCATGTTTTGCTATCAAGCCGACAAGTTACCCTTTGTTTGCCCTGCTTGTAGCAAAGCATTTGTAAGTCTCACCTTTCTTTGTGAACAACAAATCTACAGTCGACAACCTGTCCCTGACAAAGTTTGACTCTGAATAGGGGCGTAAGGACAAATTGGATCTGCATATCGAAAGAAGCGAAGATTGTAAGCGTAGTGCACCTCCCAAAGAACGTAGGTTCATCTTCCAAAGGAAAGCTTAGTAGACTCGTTGATCCATACTGGCTGCAGAACGCTTAGTACGCCATCGTGGGTCGCCAAAAAGCCACATGAGAACGGCGGAGCCTTGTCGCATTGAATAATCGCCGCCTTATCAAACAATGGGCTTCACTTTCACGATTTGACGAGGTTTGGTGCGTTGTATGGGGCGGACGTTCGATTTCTCTATTACTGTATCTGCGGGGTTTCCGTGTTTTTCTTCATTCGGTTTTGGGTTTGATCACTTTTTATATCCCCTATTATGTGCCCTGCTGTATAGTAGGCTGTGACTTTCTATTTCCCACTGTGTATCGTGCGTATTACGAGTTGGTTTTAGGTCCATAGCCAGCCGCCGTAGTGGCATTTGTCCTTTGAGCATGCAACACCATCATCTGAAACTCGATCAACCACTCGTACGTACAGATATGCAAAGCTCTCATGAACCAGCTATGGTAAGCCGACACCATCCCAAACCCCAGCAGCCGCTTCATTACCGCTCTTCTCCAAGATCTCTTTCAGCTCCCCGCTCAATAATTCTCCCAGCTTGACACCTTCTTTGCGGTGATGCACCCAGCTGCCGTTGATGTATTCAAAACGTGAAGGACCAGAGACTGGAGACGACATCCAAATTTGAAGGTTGGGTGGTTGTTTGTTGAGGACATACGTGCCGTATGGGGGAAGGGTAAGGTTGAGGACGCCAGACTGTGAGACATCGCCAGAGCAGAGGTGTTTTATCAGCTCTCTTGCCTTTTGTAATGCCATAAAAACACGCACAGAATACTCAATCTCCCAGTTCCCATTCCCGAAATCTTCGCAGAAAATCTCCAGACTTTCATTTAACGTCTCCATATCTCGCTCAGAAACATGTTCGTATTCGTCGTGCGAAAGCGTTGATGTTGGGGGTCTGAAGGTTGGTGAGCGTTGCAGTTAGGAAAGCACAGGTACATAGACATACGGTGGAAGAGGTTGGGATTGACGAGGAAGGGACGTAACAAACGTTCTTGCGGATGTTGCCCTTGAACGAAGGAGCGGGGAAGCGCGAGCCGAACGAGCGATCACGGGAGAAGCTGATCTCTCCGTTAGTGGACGTAAAGCTCTGAGGGATTTATTAAGGCAGTTTTTGGCAGCGAGCATGGTGAGCCTTATTTGACGATGTGAATGGAATGAGGCCTGTTTGGCGAGAAGAGTACGAGATCAAAATTGTAACTGCTGATTCGAAACCAAATACGAAATGAAGCATTGAATCGTAATTCCGACAGATGTCGTCGTCGGCGTGAATGTCGTTGCGTCAGCAAGAGGAAGCAGTCACGTGATTCCTGATGCAAGCGACTTGCCGGACATTGGCCGGTCTCCGAAGTTCCCCGGATGCTGTCCACAAACTAGCAAAGATAACTCGCTCAAAACTGTCCGGATCTCGGTACGTTCATGATATCGGTGCCTCTGGACCAGTGTCCTGATGTGCCGGCGGCGGTCTCTCGGTTTTCCAAAGCAAATCACTGGATCGGATCAAACTCGGCAAAGTGTGTTTTCATGTTTCATGTTTCTTTCGTGTTCGCTCTTTTATCCTTTTAGTTCTTCCAGGCAGAGGAACCCGACAGAATCCTTCAAAGAACTCATCAATCACGAGCTTTGACTTTGGTACGTCTTCATTCTCTGCCTACGTGTTTTTATCCTCTGCCTGTGTGTTTTTATCCTTTGTGTGTCTTATCCTCCGCGGTGTATCTTCCATCCTCTGCCTGTGTGTTCGTAAAAGCCTTTCCGAAGTCAAAAGGGAAAGGCCCAAGCAATTGAGAGGGGAAGAGTCTGATGGGAAGGTATGTCTTGTGTCTCCTTGAACGCTTCTTCGCTTCCATATATGCGACCAAGCATTCTCATATTTGTCCACCCCCTACAATTGGACGAGTGAGGAATGCCCAGTTTGAAAGATCAAGGGCTGAGAACCGCCTGCAAGACCATGTAGCGATGTGGAGTCAAGCTCAGTAGTATAATACGCGGCCTGCTGCATACTGCTTGCCCTGACAAGTCACGTGTACTGTATGAACATCCTTTTGCTTCACTCTCCTAGTTCGAATCAAGTTCTGGAAGATACGGAACACTAATTACGTTCAACAGTGCTGCATGAGATTAAGGCGATTATATCAGCAATAGCGAGATTCGCGGCTTGTGCATGTATACTTCTGACGGACTGTCATGCCGTCTGACGAGTTTCCCAGCCTATCTCAAACAAGCAGGCACGGTGATTCCGGTGATGAGTGTGTGTGCATGTGCGTTATCCATTCCCCACTCCCCACCCCCACGCTTCCTTGACCGTTCCTCCTGTTCCTTTCCTCCTACACTTCCAATTTTGAACCTGAACGTGATCCGATGATCGGCTTCTTCTAGTTGACTTCCAACTTTCAGTGAGAATTCCCTTTGATTAGTCCTTTCCCGACGTATCATTGGCTAACTAGCTACCAAAAAGACTTCATCTTCCTCTCAAGCCTTGTACCTTTTCAAAATGGCAACTGCGCGGCTAAAGGATATCCGCCTGAGCGGTGACTGGTGTTTGTCTATCTCAGGGCGCACATTCCTTTGAGGATACACTTTTAGTCCAGCAACCAGCAATCAGCAGGCACTACCTAGCCCGAAAGGTGGCTTTACTGATGAAGAGTCCGGATTGCTCCATTCTTTCATGAGTAGAAGGTGATGCCGGGCGGACGATCAAGGTAAGACAGCCCGTTCTGTTTTCAACTGCCAGCTATATATGGCTTTCTCTCATGCAACTTCTTCCTCTTTTATCCTGACTCCCTCTTCCCGCATCTGTCTGCTTTCCATCCCCCACTTCACTGTATTGCCAGCGTGCGGCACCCTTGAAAAGCATGTCGTCAATTGAAGAAATTTCCAAGGCAGCCATTACGGCTGACCTGGCTAGGAACCTAACTCCTCTAATCATATCGTGAGTGTCAACTTGAAAGCATTTAACACCTACTGACCACCTTTGGAAGACTTGGCGTGGATGCGCTAATGATGGGCGTTATTGGAAACCAGTTCCTGCGGTATTTGTTAACCACAGAGCACGAGTCGGTCCATATCAAGCTCGTTATTGCACGTTTCTTCCTACCCGCCTACTTTCACTAAGATCGCTTCTCTAACTGGTGTACATGTCTGCAGTACTTCGCCACAGCAGCAGCGGTTGCAACCACCTGCTTGTGAGTTAATTATTTTGGTTGCAATATCGTCTTTGGGCTAACAACATGTAGTACATGGGCAATGGAGGTGAACATGTTCGCATACAACTATGGGCAGTACGCCCAATTCACTTCTCAACACTGGTCAGCATGGTATGGCCTGCTCTGCTCCTTGACAAAGATCCCTGTGCAGGTAAGTTTCAAGCTTTGACGGCTTATAGTCAGCTCATTCACTCCTGGAAAGGCATTTTACGGCGAGAGAGCTTGGAGAATTAACAACCGGAGCGTGATCATCTCTGCAACCCTTCTCTTCACCTTGTACGTTTGCTATGACTTCAATTGGGCCTAAGTAAAGGCTGATGTCCTCATCAGATCATTGTCTGCCATCGGATCTATCGGATACACTGCCCTCGATCACAGGTTGGATTTTTCTGCTGATATCAGCTATGTGAGTCCTTCTTTGTGTCTTTATCGACTCTGAGCTGACAGGAACGCAGGCGGGAACGGTGTTCTTTTACCTCTGGGTGAGTAACTTTGTATTTAATTTACAAGGTCAAAAGCATTGACTTAAATAATAGCCCACCGCCTGTATCGTTTCTGATCTAATCAACACCGGTGGTATCCTGTGGGGTCTTTACAAGTCGCGAACAGGGTGGATTGTCACCGACAAACTCATCTACAAGCTTATGAGGTGTGTACAGGTTGGAAGGTTGGAGTGTAAGCTGATAGCATGTTAAAGGATCGCCGTCGAAGCCCAGATTCCTCCTACTATCTTGTATGCCGGGATATAACCAGTAGTTGGTTTATCATCGCTCATCATGTTGACATAGTGCTTCAATCGTATTGATGGCGTGGTCTCGAGAAATGGCTTCGATCTCTACTCTCTTTATGTGAGTTTCTGGCCAAGCCAAATCTTGTACTTCCGCTGAATCCGAGTGGAAAGGATCATGCTTCCCAAGGTCTATCTCACGGGAGCCCTCAGCGTTCTCAACTCTCGTGATACTATACGCCAGAATAACTCTACTTATTACAGCAATTCTGTATGTTGTAGACACCTTCCGTCCTTGTTCTGTAACTGATAATACGCATGAAGGACTTCAACTCTGGCCAGAAGAGTAGCAGGCGTCAAGCAGATACCGGCGTCACCGTCTCAACAGATACATATGTCGAGGTTGGTCACTTGCTCTATTTTCAGCCCAATGAGAGCTAATTGACGCGTTGCTGTAGAGTCACTTCTCGTACGAAGCTCCAAAAATGGGCTTGAACCGAATCCTCGCTAAAGATCACCGACATGATTCTGTTGACGACTTGGAAGCTGGAATGTCGTTATCCGCGATTCCCGTGCAAATGTCAAAAGAAGAACTGGTCGATGATGACAAAGGCCGGGTTCACATCTAGTTATGCGAGACGTGTTTGGAATGGTCGAATAATAGAGGTTGTCGGCAATTCTTTGTAGTGAAACCTGATCTGGCAATGGAAACTTTTTATGTTGTTACTCTACTATGACATAATATAGCTCATATGGAAATGTGCATATAATTCTTTGCTTTACCCCCCTGCTGCCTGGAGTTGAACTTCTTGTCTTTTGTTACGAAATAGGAGCCCCCAAAAAGCGCCACACTCAGGAATCGCCGAATGTCCGATACGGTGTCGGTGTCGTACGCGTGAAGCGATGAGCCATAACCGGGCCGTACTCATGCTTTTTCATTCATATTTCTTCCTCGACTAACGCTTGACAGAAAATCTACAACCACAATGGAAGACGACCGAGAAATGCGCGGCGACGAACCTATGGCCCCGGAGGCTGGAGATCGATGTGGGTCTTTTTCGGATTGGATTAGAACAAGGTTGGGTTTGGGATTGGATTGTGTTGGGTAGGGTAGAAAGAATGCGAGAACGGAAAGGACCGGAGAGGCTACCATCTTCAGGCTAGATGGTCAGCCAAAGATGTGCCAGATGGCAGGCGAATGGATATTGGGCTGGTAAAGTTAGGATGAGAAAAGATGGCGGGGATTGAAGCAGTGAGCGGAAGGGAAACGCGCAAGCGGACGTGGACACCCTGCCATCTAATCCTCAACACCGCCCCCATCCCCTTTCCCAATCCACCCTTTTCCTTTGTGCCTCGATTTTCGGAGTTTGGAGTTTAGAAATTGTATGGTACGGATAGAAGGATGGAGGAGCTGATGGATGGATTGGATGGACGTCAGATCGAAGGGACGATCGAGATAGGAGCAGGAGCCGAGAACGCCACAGCAGCAGACGCGATGAGGACCGTTACCGAAGCGTGAGTCGACTTTCCTTTACGGGTGGTACGTTGAGGGGCCGGGCGCTGGAGCAGTAGACTTTTTCTATCCATTGTGGATTCAGGACCTAACGCAAGATGACGATGGGGGGATGGATGTCGATGAGCAGCGTCGCAGATCTTACTCTCGTTCCCACTCGCGCTCCCGAACTCGCTCTCCTCACCGACACCGACACCGTTCCCCTTCGCGTTCTCGATCTCGTTCTCGTGACAGGCGCGACAGGGACCGCTCTCGATCCCGTGACCGTGGGGAGCGACGAAGTTACAGGGAAGACCGTCATGGTGGTGACCACCGTGGTAGCGGCCGACCTCGTTCTCCCCGACGTGGTTCAGGTAGGTATGGTGCGCCCCGACAGGACTGGGAGAAGAGTGTCGGCGGGCCTATGAACGCGCCTGCTTCCGAGGCCGAGGCTCACGCCAAGGTCAGCAAGAGAGAGAACAGGTTGTATGTGGGTAACTTGGCGTATGACTGCAATTACAAGGATCTTGCCAACTTCATGGAGCGAGGTAAGTGATATACAACGAAGCGGGCATTCTTGCTGATTTTATCTCAGGTGGTGGTAAAGTAGTATTCTCTGAGGTCCTCACCACCCCTGCTGGTCAGTCCAAGGGTTGCGGGTGAGTATTTCATGAGGAAAGTTCAATCAATTCTCATGAAAGTTACAGTATTGTCGAATTTGCCTCTCAGGAGGAAGCCCAGCGAGCCAAAGCCGAGCTCTCTGACAAGCCCTTCTTTGGTCGATCCGTCTTTATTCGAGAAGACCGTGAAGAGACTGCGCGATTCGGCGCTCCTCCCATCCCCGGCAAGATTGGTATCGCCCTTGGTGAAGCTCGTCATTTCCTTGGTAATCAGCAACCTCACGGATTCCACGGCCACGGCCCTGCTATTCCTAACAGGAATCTCTTTGTCGGTAACGTAAGTTTTCCGTCTGTGGCCTGCTGTGAATACAGTTAACCCTTTTGGTACAGCTTCCTCTCCAAGCTTCATGGCAAGACCTTAAGGACCTCATGCGTCAAGCTGGAGAAGTCATCCGTGCCGATATTGGTTTCAGGCCTGACGGTACTCCCAAGGGTAACGGAACAGTTGTCTTCTTGAACGCGGATGATGCCAAGGCTGCTATTGAGATGTTCAATGGCTTTGATTGGTTTGGTAATGTTCTTGAAGTCCGAGAGGTCAGTGTTCCATCTCCAGCTGGGCTGTCACTTCAATGCTCACAATTCATCGTAGGACCGATTCGCCCACGGCGGTGCTTTCCGCGGCCGAGGTGGTTTTCGAGGCGCTTTCTTCCCTCGTGGCGGTTTCGGCTTCCGTGGTGGCTTCCGAGGCGGTTTCCGTGGAGGGTTCATGGGTGGGGGTATGGGCATGGGCCACATGGGCATGAATGCGGTCGCTGGTGGTGTTGGTGCCGGCGGTGCTGCAGCTGCTGGCGGTAGGAATTTCAGCAACGACCTCTATGCCGACTACAACGGACCTGAGGGCGGTGAGGGTATGGCTGTCGACCAGGTTGCGCCATCGGGTTTGGAGCCCATTCCCGCCGAGCCCAACCAGCAGATTCTCGTTCGTAACGTGAGTATCCACCTGTATCTGATCGTGTTCACGAGTTTATTAACCATGTTTCAGCTCCCGTGGTCAACATCCAACGAAGACCTCGTCGAACTGTTTGAGACCATCGGCACCGTTACCCTTGCCGAGATCCTCTATTCTGGTGGTCAAAGTAAGGGAGAAGGTATCGTTCAATTTGCGGAGACGGCAGACGCGGCGAATGCATCTGAGAAGTTTATGGGATGGCCTTATGGTGGTCGTGCTTTGGGTAAGTTCAGCCTCGACCTCAACTCAAATGTCCAGGAGCTAATGCTACGGTGAAATAGATGTGCAATTCAACCCCAGGTGGCACGAGTTCTCTGCTTCGGCTATCAAGGTTCCCCAGGCGTAATTGGCTGGAATTGAGAGGAGGTCGAGTGAAAGGATAAGTCGCTATTAGATGAAGTGGAGAAAAAGTATAGGCGATGGAAAGGTTTGGAATGCAGGATCTCTATTCATTTGTGTAGTAATTGCTATATTGTCTGCGTCGCTTCTCTGCGCCTCCTGTTTCTGCTCTATTCGGAATTCATTGCGTCTGATGACCAAGAATAAATAAATAATGGATCAACCTCGCAAATTTGGGTTTGTAACCTTATCGAAGCTGGAATGAATGCTCCATCCGTAATCGGCCTGTTTTTTCGCTTGGACAATGTTTTTCAATGCTTTTCTTTCTGTATTCCTAATTTTCTTTTCCCTTCCTGGCACCATTGCCATTGGACTATTATATCTCAGACAGCGCAAGCAGCTCAGATCTGGCCTCCTCTCCAATTCAGCCCGTTGAAATTCCTCTTCTTTACGCCTACTTAGCTCATTACAAACCTACATATGCTCCAGTAGCTCATCACTTTGAACGAGTTGCATGGAATTATTATCCTGTTGTTGGCATTTGATACCAAACAGACCTCCTAGCTATTCTATCTTTATTCTCATCTGAGCTGTTACCGTTGACTGTGGGTTGTAGTGAGGCTGCCAGCACTGGTCCCTTTCTGATAAACCCAATACTCGTGCTTCGACGTTATCGTCCTCCATCTCGTTATCGATGTCGATGTTCTGGCCGTCAATGTCATCAGTATCCTGTTCTTCCACTTCGGGCGCGCCCAAAGGTGGATACAAAGCGCACCAATATCTCAAATAAAGTCAAGCCCGTAACACACGGGCTCAGCATGAGAACCATTGCGAAGTCCAGTGATATTCGAGTTATCTAGTTAGATGGGCATTGAATTGCACTGAAGTAGAATCAGGAAGTTTTGGCAGGGAGATGCTTATAGTGAAGAAGCTCGGGTGGCGAGCCTTTTCGTCCGAAACTCTGGGGATAGTGAAGATGACTGAGCTTGCAAAATCGAACAGGAAGCTATTGAGAACTTCAAGAATGGTAAGACTACTAAAGCATTTGTAGGATCGACAGAAAGTGGTTGGGCCCAAAAAAGGCTGGCGACTGCCCATTTTATAATACGTGCTTTATGACAATGACGAACGTAATAATAAGGTACGTTTGGAACTTTGCTTGATACGACAAGTCCTGAAGGATGATGACGATAAATGCTATCTTATCGTCACAAGACTTGCCCGCTTGGATTTCTGCTGTCGTCGTATTGGGCCCCGTTAAATCATCAATAATAATATGGGGGACATGGCCTTCGCGGTCGGTGGTCGCCCGGGCGCTGCCGCGAAGTTCCATTTCTTTTTTTATTTAAATTTCATTTTTTTGTTCTTCAGTCAGCAAATCTCCCATGATCCACTACCTCTTGTTTCCGTCGAAAACACCGTAATCTTCTCTCGCGTTGATGGCATGCTGACCAATTGCACGAGATATGAAAACCTCAGTAACCGCGGCCAGGCGCATCGGGATATGGGAGCGTCACTGGCGGTTGGCGCTTGGGCGGCTGTGAACAGCTTTCGACCATTTATCTTCGCCTAAACTCATCCTTCTGATACATGACTTTGACGAATAGAATGGTACATATTTGGAATATGAGATACACCCCCGGCTCTCCTTTCCCATTCCCGTGCTTACTGCGATCCACCATCTCTCTATCTCTGTCAGTCTTATCTGCCCGATATGTCTGCTCGTAACCTCGCCTCTGGTACGCCGTACCGCAAGAACCTGTCGCCAGCCAACAGTCCGCACTTCGATGCTCCGTCAGTATCTTCTACTTCCGACTCAGTCAAGTCGGCATATTCTGTTGGCTACACTCCTGTGCCAACTGCCGACCGTTCCTATTCCGGTTTACTTCACGGCACACTATCCAAAGTGTTCCGCAAGGGCGGTCAAGAAATCATTGTATCCGAAGAGCCTGTGTCTTTTAGCTCTTCCAAGGAAGACTCTGAATCCACTCGCTTCAATGGCTGTCCTTACATGAACGGTAGTATCCCTCAGACTCCGACACCAAAGTCGACGCCCAAATCAGCTTCAGTTGCCGTTCCTGTTCCTTTGCCCCCTCCTTCTGCTGCGCGTCTGAAGGTCCAAAAACAAAATGATTCAATCCCTCGAGAGAATGGCAACGCTCTGGCGGACGATGTGGGAAAGTTGACTGTTCGATCATACGAGAAGGATAGGGACCTTAAGTCCCAGGAGGTGTACGTATTAAGGTCCCGCCTTTTTTAACTTCCTAGACTGACAAGCACCTCAAAGTATCTATACTACATCCAACGGTGTTCCGGTGCCCCACCCGTATGCTGTTCAGCGGGCTGGTGTTAACGGTCCCCTTCTTCTGCAAGACTTCCATTTGATTGACTTACTCTCTCACTTTGATCGCGAAAGGTGAGTCTGATCATGACTTGGTTCCTAAACCTTGAGGACTGACTTTTGCATAGGATCCCCGAAAGAGTGGTTCATGCCAAGGGCTCAGGTGCCCATGGTACCTGGGAGTGTACAGACGGCCTAGAGGACCTCTGCCTCGCCAACATGTTCCAAAAGGGCGCTACCTGTCCTTTGACTATTCGATTTTCAACCGTCGGGGGAGAATCGGGATCTCCTGACCTTGCTCGGTAAGTAGTCTAATATTTCTCCTTAGGATTCTTGAACTGACGTTCAAGCTTAGTGATCCTCGTGGTTTTGCTGTCAAATTTAGAACGGCTGAGGGTAACTGGGACTTCGTTGCGAATAACACTCCCGTTTTCTTTCGTGAGTTACGCCCTTTTACCTAGCGTAATGAACAAAAATAATTTGCTGACATATTGTAGTGCGCGACCCAGCCAAGTTCCCTCACTTCATTCACACTCAGAAACGGGACCCAGCCACCCATCTTAGCGGCGGAGATGATTCCACCATGTTCTGGGACTACCTTTCTCAGAATCCTGAATCCATTCACCAGGTCATGGTACGTTATCATATTGTACACTAAACCAACTCGCCAAATGCTGACAGCCTTGGATAAACAGATACTCATGTCTGATCGAGGCATTCCCGCGGGATGGCGTCACATGCATGGTTATTACGGGCACACCCTCAAGATCGTTAATGACAATGGCGACTGGGTTTATGCCCAATTCCACCTCATCTCTGACCAGGGCAACAAGTTCTTTACGAGCGAGGAGGCATCTACCAAATCACCTGACTGGGGTCAGAAGGACTTGTACGAAGCTATTGGGCGTGGAGAGTACGTTTTGACTTTATTCCTGATAAATTCCTCTTCAAAGACGTTTACTGACTTACTTTCGCAGGTACCCATCTTGGACGATGAAGGTCCAAGTTATGACACAAGAACAAGCAGAGGAGGCATGGGAAAAGAAGCGGATCAATGTCTTTGACTTGACCCACGTCTGGCCTCATGGAGATTATCCACTCAGGACTATAGGCAAGATCACCTTGAATGAGAATCCTAGTGTAAGTCAGCTTATAATGCAATACTATGGTATCATATCTGAGTTGATCTTCTGTAGAATTACTTTGCTGAGGTTGAGCAAGCGACGTTCAACCCTGCTCACATGATCCCAGGCGTAGAACCCTCTGCCGACCCTGTACTCCAAGCCCGACTGTTCTCTTACCCTGACGCGCACCGCCACCGTGTTGGTGCCAACTACCAACAGCTTCCAGTCAATCAATCGGCCACCCCTTACGCAACGGGCAACTTTCAACGCGATGGTGCCATGGCTTTCTACAATCAGGGAGGAAGACCCGCTTATCTCTCCAGTATCGAGCCCATCAAGTTCCGAGAGAAGCGCGTCAACCTTAACAAAGTGCACGGTCAATTTATCGGTGAAGCTGTCAGCTTCCTCAGCGAGATCCGTCCTGAGGACTTTAACGCCCCTCGTGCCCTTTGGCAGAAAGTGTTCAGCGACGAGTCAAAGGAACGTTTCATTCAGACTGTCGCCGGGCACATGTCGACCTGCAAGCGCAAGGAAATTATTGCCCGTCAAATTGCCATTTTCCGACAAGTATCGCCTGATCTTGGTGCTCGTCTCGAGAAGGCCACCAATGTCAGGGGCTATGGGAGTATTGAGGGGATGTCTTTCAACGGTACTCATAATGGCTTTGGTGTTAAGCGTGGGGCGAACGGCCTTCGCCAAGATGCGGACGTTGTGTTCAATAATGGTGCTCCTCAGAAGACTCAGAGGGCTCGTTGACTCGTAATCTGCTTCTTAGTTGTGGCTATTTCTAGTGCGGTCGAATTAGGTTTGTTTAGGCGGTTTTCTGATGAACAAATAGTCGTCTAGATATGCATGGAGATTCGCTACAGATCTGTTGGAAGCCAAACTTTTCCACTAAATTTATTCTGTCTGCCATAACTTTCCACCGTCGCGTCTACTACACTGCACGATCAGCTAGCAAGGAAAACCATGGGTCGTTGTTTTTTTTTTTAAAAAAAACGACAATAGTGGGCGGCTATTACATACTTGCTCTACTAGCTAGGGGATTCTTGTGATAAACCGCTGACCAAGGTATAAAGCCGAAGACACCGTGCTTCAGCGGCTAAGCGGCTATCCCAAGACACCAAAAGGATCATGATAGCTGAATAATTAAAGATATCCTGTCTATGGAGGAACGATATTTATACTCCTATCACCTCATTATAATAAACTGGCAGCATTCAATTACATCACTATTCCACTACCACTTTTTTTAAAGCCTAATATCTGGGATCACCGGCTATAATGTCAGCCCATGGATCGGCCGAGTGAGTGCTGTTTCCATGAAACAGAAACTGTTTAGGAAGGGTGCAGAAATCCAAAGTATGTTGCTGAAGAGAGCATTTTCAGAGCGTACGAGAATTACGTGCAAGCAGGACGTCTAGCTGCTGAGGCTTATTACCATGCCTTACAATTGGCAAAGATAAACAGCGACATTACGCTTGCTGAGCTTTCCGAAGCTGGAGATAAGTATATTCAGGACCGAAGTTTTGGCCAAATCAACGACGGTGAGGTCCTTTTTTCGAAGCGGGATTAGTGACTACGAGTCCGGAAAAGCATACAGTTAGCTTAACAACTCAAACGCTAGGTATATGTCATCCAACTACGGCTCAGCTGGATTATATCATTTGTAACAACGCTCTCAAGTCTGGGAACCTTTTGAAAGCGGATGGCTCTCAACTGCTCAAACTTCAATTGGGCGCCCATATTGATGTGGGTTGCCGCAATCCCTAACATTTTGCTTTCGAACATTTTGCTTTCGGACTCGGACTGACAAGCCTCGTGTAGGGCTACGGCGCCGTTGTGGGAGGGAAGTAAGTGGTTAATGCCGTCTTTTATCATGGACCGATAGGGTGTTTTTAAGCTAAAGTAATTGGGCGATCAAATTACAGTTTCCTGCTTGGGGAATCGTTAGCTGCCAAACAATTATCTAAAACAGCCACTGAAGTAGCCAAGTTGGTTCTCGACCTTATAAAGGTTTTTACCATCATCCTGGAGCAATTTGTAGCACCAAATGACAACCTCTTCCCATTATTATTAGCCTGGTACGACAAACGGCGATCTGGTCAAGAAAGTTGATGAATATATGAGGCGTACTCCTTATCGTGGTGTCCCGGGTTTACTTGCCCATAATGTAAGTCTAGCTGAGTCAGGATTGTAAGTCCGGTATTATAAGATACTGAGGAGAGCTTCCTGGCATCAGCATACTCAGTACGACATTCAAGGACCCAAAGAGATTGATCTATTCCCATCTGGCGATAAACAGCATGAGGAAGGGATAACTTTTGAGACAGGCGAAGTGTACACAGTTGAGGTCTGGATTACAGACGCCGAAGACCCGTCGGTGAGTTTCCGGTTATCTCGTCCAAAAGGTATCGGCTAATTTATGGTTCGTACAGCCACAACCAGCCGCTGATCTTGATAAGACTCTCCACCAGATTCCTCCTAGCAAGGACATCAGCTCGTTGTCCGCGGAGATTAAGGAAGCTTACAACTGCATCACGAAGAAGGTCAGACTTTGTCAAGCTTAGCCTACTAACACTACAATCGGAAGCTGATGGCTCACGTTCAGGTTGGCACTTTTCCATTCCACACTCGAGTGCTTGGCGACTCAGCACTCGTCAACGCGGGAGACGTCTTGGAGGCGGCCGACATCCTAGCGACTTACCCTGCTTTGTGAGTGCACTTCCATATTTGATATGAAAGATCCAAGTTCTGAAGGACAATCAGCACTCTGAAGGATCGTTCCAAAGCAGTAGCGCAGAGCGTCGTGAGCTTCATTGTAACGATTGATGGCGTCCATGTCCTGTCCGCCCCTATTCTCTCTTGAGAGATAATCCTTCCTTAGAGGCTATTCAAAAATATCCTTGTCGGATACATTCTGCAAACTCAAGGTAAAGAATGATATGCAGGAGAGGGCTTGCTATATCCATAGGGGAAATTGTAAGGCCGTGTAAGAGGAAGGTAGTCGATATGGATATGACCAGTAGACATAGTATGGGTGGAGGTATATACGTCTAAAACAAATGAGAATTGATCCTTAAGGGATCTTCGAAAGGGTATGAAGTAAGTATATATACAATCCAGGCACGCTCTTTACTCGGCCTGTCTCCCTTTCCTTAAACCTTCTTCCTTCCGACCAACATCCTTCCTCAATGTTGGAACTTAATCTACTAATGGTCCTGACACAAATGCAAAATATGAAGTAATTTCAGGTATATGCAATTTGATGAACGCCCCAAGTACTGCCTCGTACAA
>NC_009185.1:258872-276372 GCF_000149385.1 Cryptococcus deneoformans B-3501A
CGCCCAAGACCGCTGGTAAGGCCAGAACCAAACAAGGATCTCTTCTAGCAGCTGTTCAACTAGTTCCAGATGGTGATAAACCATATCGTCGCTCCAGGACGGGCTGTTTGACATGGTGAGCGGCCTTGGTCGGTGCTTTGTTATTTTTATCTACTGAATACCCGCCTTTTGATATTGTGTAGCCGTAAAAGAAGTGCGTCTTCGCAGCTGCAAATTCATATTAGAAATCATGTGCTAATCAATTACCCGCTGGGCCGCAGAGAAGAAATGTCCGGAGCAGGTGGGTTAGCATCTCTTGCTTATCGTCCAATCATTGGTCACTGACTAACTCTGGTACCGTCACAGTACGATGACAATTCGTGCTTGAGATGTAAGGCTGGAGGATGGAAATGCATACGAGAAGAAGACGTTTCCGGCGGATCGAGTAGGAGCCAAATGACTGACTCGTCTCCTAAAGCTCGAGGCTCGCCAGCGACTCAGCAAAGGCAGCAGCAACAGCAGCTACAGGCACATCAGCATCAAATACAACGCCATCAAGTCGCAGGAACGGGGCCGTCGCAATTCCACCAACTCCACGATGAGGTGCGGTCTCCTTCGGACGGAGCCAGCAGTGAACAGTCAACCGCCGCCGCAGCGACTGAAGCATACCACAACATGGATGAAAACTCTCTGTCGATGGCAGCGCATGGTGCTCCTACCAATCCTGACAACCTGGTTGGCAATTATCGCTCGAATTTTTTGCCTGACGACATATGGATGGACCAACCATTGGATGCAATCCTCAGCGCCACTGCACCGACATTTGACATCTCTTTCTATGGGTCCCTTGGTGACCCTAGTGCTCCAGATCCTTTCCATTTCACTCCTGCTCTTGACTTTGATATGGTCAACAACGGCTCTGGTAGTGGCCATCGAGATCCAACACTTTTCGACAACCTTCCGAGTGAACTTACACTAGAGCATATATCATCTGAAGAAGAGTTGTTGTACGACTTTTGTAGGTGTTTATACCCATCTTCCCTTTTGCACACCCACCAAATTATTTATAGATAACAGATACGTCCTCCCTGCCTGGTCTCTCACTTATCCCAGCAAAACACGCAAAGCCGTCATTGCTCGCTATTACGAAGTCACTAATGCTCATCGAGTGACTCAGCTCTGTAGATTGGCCGTTGCTGCTGTCTGTAAGCCGTCTTTCATAGTCTTATAGGTAGTCTGCATTGCTGAGCAAACACTCGAAGACATCACCCACCTTCGTCGAAGAGCTTCTTATCAAGCTGGCTGGGTAGGGCACAGTGGGTTACCAATGGATTATGTGCCAGAGAAGTACTTGTCACTGAAAGTGGATGCGGAGGAGATGGTGCGGGAGGCAATGTTACTTGTGAGATCACCCAAGGAGTAAGTAGCTCTTACTTTTGAATGTCTCTGTAAACTGAACATCCTCAAAAGTCTCAATATCACGATGGAGGCTCACTTCTGGGCGCTGTCTGATCTTCACGTAGGTAGTGCACTCGCTCGATGACCACTTCTCAAGCTAATGTCTCCCGTATATGGTCTCATAGATGGCTGTTGGCTCATTTTGCGATTCATCAAAAGCGTATGCTATCATGGATCTTGCCGAAGGACTGCTCGCTCTCACGTATGGGCTACACCCCGAAGTTGATTTCCTTTCTCTTAACAGCTATATCCCATTCTATCTCCGAGCATTTGCCATGATCGACTTGAATCGCAGTATCTGTCAACGTCGTCGCACATTCTTTGCGTTTCTGGAAACCCCGCAAATGGGAGCGAGTGGTTTTCTGAATGACGGTTCACATGATCAGGTATGACTGCTGTTGATCCTTAAAAGCCTTCTAATGTCCATACTTGTTAGTGGTTTGGCCTCCCAGCTGGCCTTGCTGTCTCTTTTGCTTCACTGAGCAACCTTGTTGCTCACATACGTGATCCATCGTGCACTCTGTCTCCTAATGACATATCTTCCGCCTCGAAAAGAATTGAAGCCAATTTCAAAGCGTACCAATCGCCATTCGCGGTGCATGACATTTCTTTTGATCGTCATCCTATTGCATGGGCAGCCGAACTATCAGTTGAAACAGAAATCTGGCGACATCTAGGGTTACTATTGTTGTGGCGATTGGTGGATCAACAATCAGTTTTATCAACACCAATGAGAGACACAGTTCACCTAGTTATCAATCTCCTCAAATCGTTACAATACGTTTCTACCCCTCGAGTGGAGAGTGAGAACAATGTCATTGACTTTTGGTCACTGAATTATACCACGCCAGCCTTTCTGATTGGTACTCTACTCGTGGATAGAGATGATCGTGCGTTTTGTAAGAGGTTCTTGGAGAGGCTGGGAGGAGAGAAGAATCTTGAGGATATGATTGTAGCATTGGAAACTACATGGGCAGCCACGGATCGTTCGGGCCAAGTAGCAGATTGGTTTGAAGAGTGCACCCGCTTGGATCTGGCAGTGACTTTTTTCTGAGACTTAAATAATGAATTATGACATATTTATTGTATCATTACCCGCAGGAACATGTTACATTGTTGATATCTTACTGACTAAATAATCACCTCAGACCTCATCCAAAATGCAACCGTATCTGCATTAATCACTTCAGAATATTGAGGGCGACTTCATTGCCATTCGAAGTCAAAGCAGCTTGTATCAACGCAACATCATTCAGGGCACCTTGCACCGATCCATACTCTGCATGTATAAGTACTTCTTCATTTGGCGCAGGAAAATACTCACCATCTGGTTTGCCAGCGATCGCCTCAAAGAAACGTCGCTGCTCTTCGTAAACTCCGGTCTTCGGAAATATCTTGATCTCCCTCTTTGTCCTCCCAAATTTACCAGAGCGAACTTGAACCTTGATGGAATCCACGCCATCGTCGTTTATGTCCTCCGAATAAATCTCGCCGTCTGATCCAGTCAGCCGCAACTCCCACATAGGTTCTCTACCACGAGCACCATAGTCTATCAAGATCTGCCCATGAATATTGTTAGGTTTGGAACGGGTGATGACAGATAACCAGTCGTACGGGGGTAAGTGTTCGTTGTTGAGGGCTGTGTGGGCGGAAAGGTGGGTTATAGGTGATGGAAGAACGGTACGAAGAACACCGGCGTTATGCTATTGACAGTCACTCAGAAAATACGGAGAAATGGAGAAGCTGCACCTACCACACCCGCGTCCAGCAAGTAACCTCCTTGATGCTGAGGTCTCTTTCGCCATTCCGTCTCAAAGTACTTATTGTCTTCGCTGTCGACGAATAAGACAGAGCTGATGGAGAAAGTGTTGAGGTTTCCAATATGACCTGCCTTCAAGGCTTGTGCAGCAAAGATGTGGGCGGGCTCGACTTCCCAGTTCTCAGCCACCCTCCATACCTAGGCAGCAACTTCATTAACAGAGGAGGCGCCTGGCCCTGTGGACAATCACTTACAAGACCTTGGGCTTGATAGTTCTCCTGATAGTCTTTGAGCATCTTGGTTGCTGAAGTAACGTCTTGGGAAACAGGTTTCTCTGATAACACATGCTTTCCGGCTTTGAGGGCTCTTGCAATTATATCGGATTGGGAAAGAATGGGAAGCGCAATAATGACAGCCTCGATATCCTCCCTAGAGAGAAGCTTGTCTAAATTATCACATCCAGTCTCGCTGTATTTGGTAACCTCCTGGCCTGTAAGAGATTTCCATGCTTCAGCGGCCTTGGTCGATGATGACTCCGAACGAGACCAGACGGCTTCCAGTGAGGCGAGGGTACCAGATTTGGCCAGAGCGGGAAGGTGAGCTACATTTCAGTCAGCCCCGATGCCGGTGTGGTGTGGCATATCATGCTTACCATCAACGGCAAAGATGCCCCCACCAAGCAATGCGACGTTGATAGGCATTGTCTTTAGTACTTCTGGTAAAGTATGTAAACTATCGAAGACGGTACAGGTAGCAAAAGGGTCTTAACAAGTATTGGATTTATGCACTACAAATACCTAACTTTCGACCTTCCCAGCTTGAGATTTTAAAGCATTCATGGAAGTTGTAATGAAGCACCGTTTTAGAGAATAGTGACCAACAGAGTAATAAAGCGGCTCGCGATGGCGGCATGGCGGCTTGATAAGGTACGGAGTTGTGCGGTTGACGGGTATCATCATTCGTCTAATCAAGAGGCCATTTTATTGAGATTCGATTTATTGGCATACGGCTGATACTGCGTGGAGATGCTTTTCTTTCTGGTCGGGCCATATTGAAGATACCTAGAATGAGATGCGAATAAATCAAGAGCAACGAATGAAGGAAAGGATCGAATTGTCCTTGGCTCGGCAAACTCCTCCCGGTCTTCAATAGATTAAATTACATAAAATGCATATTATGCCAAATCAGTTTCCGACGGAAGAGGAGAAGCAACCGGGCAACGCGATGAACAAAGAACGAACGAAGTGACATCGAAAAACGGTATGTCTACTCTGATCATCCTAGTCTAGATACTTGAATTTAAACCCCTTGAACTCGGCAAAAGCCCCTTCATCATTCATCAAGCCCGATACCATCACTCCAATGGACCAGTTAAAGTCATGCGACCTCTCCCCATTCTCTTTCACCCCGAAAGCTTGCACTTCCCGTAAGTTGGCCAATTCATCCTCTGTGGGAGGATTGTCAGTGTCAACGATAGACTGTCGAGCCCATTTGATGAGTATGGTATGACCAGTGATTGAGAGTTCCTTGACCAGCCTGAGGTAAATCCAGTCACCGCCGGCCTCAGAAGACAACTCTCTGTCGGATGGGACGGCTGACACATCGCACCATGGGGCCGCAACGACTGCGCTACAGATGGAACATGTCAGCTTCCTCAATAGCCAATTCGGAGGTGCTTTAGCCCTACTTTATCCATTGCCGCTCATCGAACGTCTCGGTACCAGTCTTCAACCAGTGGGCACTTGTATCGGCAAGGTCTCCACCGTGAAGAACAAGGCATGCCTGGTCATACAATCCCTTCAAACCCGACCTCAACCAGATTTCAACTTGAAAAGGTCTAGAGCCGTCGATGGCTATATGAGCGAGAGGGCCATCCTTGCGATTAACCTTTACCGGTTCAGGATTGCGCCACCAGTCGACCAGCTTGGGAGCTTGAATTTTAAGGTGATCATGTTGAAGGGTGGTGGCCACGGGAGCAGAGGAGTAAGGGTGAAATGTGAGGTCTTGTAAGGTCTTGACAAAGCTTTCAGACATTTTGTTGCGCAAATATGGTGTCTGGCAATCCGACTGGGGTGTATGCGATAGTTGAGAGATCAATGAGGTTCTCGATGGCAGGAGGATGGATTTCAATTGAGTGCAACTAGCAATGAAGAAATCCGCGGACATATTATGCGACAGTCACCAAGGCCTCGTAGACAATGGGCATGATGTCAATGCAGTACAGTAGTATCATGCTCTCGATAAGGCAATTCGGTGATCATGGGATAAGGAGGGGACTGACCGGGTGTCGAGCGCAGGGCGGCTGTTTGCGCCATGCCGCGCGGTATCGCGGTCTGGTGTTACAGATCAATCAACTCAACCCGCGGCACCCGGCGAAGGCATATGCAGCTAATATTTGAAGGGTTTATTCTAACTATCTCCTCTCGTCCAGCATACATAAGGGGAGACAAGTTCGTCATGTAAGCTGCATCCACAACTCGCTCGGTTATTTTTCTATTCATATCTCGAAACATACCAAGGCAACACCTGCATCATGTCTTCTATCCCTTTTCACGCTGTCGACACCAAAGGTAAAGTCCTCGGAGAGTAAGTCATCATCCCATTAGAAGCATAATTATAATAGAAGCTCACCAGCATCTACCATCTTGATCGTAGTAACTTCGCCCCCGCTGCTGCTGTCATCCTTCCAGCCAATGCCAAGACTCTCTACATCTCTGGGGTTGTCGGTGAAAACGAGGATGGGTCTTTCGGGGACTTCAGAACTCAGGTCTTCCTCATCTTCGATGTGAGTCTCACATTTATCCAGACCAATGTCTTGGGCCTTTCATCTATCGGGGACTGACTTTCTTGATTTGTAGCGAATCACCGAAATCCTTCTTAACGCCAGCCCCAGCTATAAGTCTGCCGGAAACGCTTGGAAGCATGTCTTCGAGATCACAGCTTACCACGTCGGCCCGCTTCCTGAGCACCTCCCTATTGAACTTGAGGCTGTTGACAAGTACTTGAAGGGTGCCCACCCCACTTGGACTTCCGCTGCTGTCGAGAAGCTCTTCCACGACGAGCAGCTCTATGAGGTTCATGTCAAAGCAATCGTTCCATAAGGCGGTCTCAGTTGATAATAAAAGGAAGGAGTTGATACTAGCAGTAGACCATGTGCATGCAGGGCGATCCCGAAGATCAATATCTGGGGCTGACTAAGAGTATCAATCAGAGATAAAGTAGAAATGACATAGGGAGGGAGCAGAGTAGATTGAATATATCCAGACGCAGGTGATGGGTTCTGTAGATAGGACTGGTAAATGTAGTAAGGGTGGAGGCATATACCTCTAATGCCTTTGAGAATTGATCATTAGGGGATATCCAAAAGGGTATGAAGAGGTTTATATACGATCCAGGCGCGTCCTCTACTCGGCCCGTCTCCCTTTGCCTTCAATTTTTTTCCCTTTCAACCAATATCTTTCCTCAAATGTTGGGACCCTAATCTACTGATGAGTCCTGACCCTCGCCGACCCTTCAATGGTACTTGATGTTTTGTGCAATAAGTCAGTTATGTGATAGGTAGAGGCCATCTTATTAACGAAGATCATTTCGCTTGGTACTGATACAAAGTTGTTCGATCCATGCATATTTGTAAATTTCACTTAAGCCTTGACAATGGTACCGTCCTCCAGAATTTTCTTGACGACACGAGCAGGATTACCCATGGCCAGACTCCTGGGAGGGATGTCTTTCGTGACTACTGCTCCAGCGGCAACAGTGCTTCCCTTACCGACGGTAACGCCAGGCAAGATGATAGCAGAACCGCATATCCAACAGTCCTCTTCAATCCTTACAATCTTGCCCCACTCCTCACCAGTCAAACCGGCTCGAGCTTCGGGAGAAATAGGGTGGTCGGGAGTGTATATTCTGACGTTCGGACCAATCATCGTTCTCTTGCCGATGTAAACTGTTCACAAATTAGTAGCGAACGGGCGCAAGTGTGATGTCATGCGCTTACTTGGGCAGACATCAACGAATGTACAATCAGCTGCGATGAAGTTCTCGCCTTCAAAATGCAAATTGAAGCCCTATCATGGTAATTTCAATGGGAAATCTTATCATAAAACTTATATAACTCACATATTCGCAGAAAAATCGTTGAGTGATTGATACATTTTCGCCTATGTTGGCAAACTCCTTCCAAAGCTCCATGCGCTTCTCATGATCAGGTGTTCTCGTAATTTCATCTAGTTTGATAGCACCACGATTGCGAAGACGGTCAAGGTATTTGTCAAGGGCGAGGTAGGGTTTGGTGGAGATCATCAAAGACAACTGGGTAGGGTCTTCACCTTCCTCGGGAGGTGGAATAAGCTTGTTGGTAAGGTGAGGAGCAGGAGCAGGGGGCATGGTGAAGAGCGACTAGTTGTCTCCGTAAGTGGATTAATGGATGGCTATACAAGATGGAAAGAAGAAAGCAGAGATGTAGAAGGGAATAAAAAAGGATGACTGGTAGTCCGATTGTATTATTATATAGTCTATTGTCGTATTGTTTATACGTACTCTTCTTTCGGCTTGGCGCTTCAGCGGATAAGCGCGACGCTCGTCATCACAGAGTCAAGCGTTGATACGGGACACTTGCAGTCAAAGTTCAGCTTAACAGCCTGCGCAATTCGAGCGATACATCTACTTCGCTATGCATTGCCATGCTGACCAGTTGCACTTATATAAGCATCATGTTCGCCAGACAGTCCGTACTTCTTCCTTCACCTTGACACCCATTTGAGATTTGAGCTGTAAAAACAGCAAGAATTTGCTTCCGTCCAATATGTCACCTCTTACACCTAAGACCGCCCCTGCATTGGCCGACAACGTCCTTGAGTAAGTACCCCTTCTCCATCAATCGGCTCCTGCCCTAGCCCTAACGATGCCTCAGTTTGTTCTCTCTCAAGGGGTAAGCTTTCAGGCTTCATATCGCAATTTCCTTTCTTACCAAGGCTACCAGTAAAGTCGCTGTCGTGACTGGTGCCTCTGTCGGTATCGGTCTAGCTGCCGCTACTGCCTTCGCTGAGGCCGGCGCCAATGTCGTTCTGCTCTATGCAAGAAGCAAGCATACTGAAAAGACCGCTTCCGATCTAGCTGCTCGAACGGGGGTCAAAGTCAAGGCCTATCAACTCGACGGTGAGTGGGATCTCTCTCTATCTTTCTGGCTGGGGTAATCAGTCGACGTATGACTGACAACCTCCTGTTGTTAACAGTGCGGGACTATGACGCCACTCAGCGGTTGGTTGAAAATGTCGTGAAAGAGCTTGGCAGGCTGGATATCTGGGTAAGCATACTTTGGATACGGAATACAGAACATATCCTGATAAGTTCTTCAGGTAGCTAATGCCGGTATTCCCCAAGACGACACTATCCTCGATGGCAACCGGAAACACTGGGAGGACATCATTGCCGTCAACTACACCGCTGTTGTATATCAAGCTCAAATCGTTGGAAAGGCATTTAAGAAGCAGGGGAACGGCTCGTTCATCATTACAGCATCTGCTGCCGGTATCGCCAACATCCGACCTACTGACCAAGGCGTTTACAACTCTAGTAAAGCTGCAGTGATCGCTCTGGCCCGTTCGCTTGCTCAGGAATTCAAGGATTTCGCCAGGGTCAACTCTGTGTCTCGTGAGTAAACTTCGTTATCCATTGGTCTAGGCCTATACCAACTGTGTATTCTAGCTGGCTATATGGGTGATGCACAAGGCGCGCCGGAGTCTGAGATTACCAATGCCTTGACTCGTCAGGTCCTCAACCGGACAGGGGAGTACAGAGAGCTTGCTGGTGCCTATCTTTACCTTGCTTCCGATGCTTCGACCTTCTGCACCGGCACAGATTTGTAAGTACCACCAGTGTAACCATCTTCTCTCATCGTGCTGACCAAGTTGTAAGGATTGTCGACGGTGGCTATCACTGCTAAGCGTAAATTGAGGTTGAAAAACGCTATAAATAATATTACAAAGCATGTATGTTGTTCGCGCCCGCATTTATTCCACGCAGAGAATGAGATCAGACAAGGCTACATGTCCCTGCGAGCGCGAATACATTTAGGCTCATTTCTTGTCCTTTCTGTTCCTGCTATTTTCAGTTGCGACTCAGGATTCATTGATAAATCAAATAACTCTATTTGATAAATCAAGTAACTCTAAGCTCTACCCTTTTCTCATCATTCAAAGATGTGGGCCACCAGCCCTTCGTCTTCTTGACATGGTGCTGAGCTGTCCCCCGTGAGAGCGAACGCGAGCACGCATCAAGTAAATTTATATCAAGATACATTCCCCAAAGTATTTCCAAAGCGATATGTCAAATGATATCCCCTTCTTTCTTAACTTTTCCAGTGCTTACTCCAGGCTCCACTCCCAAGACCTTATATAATGGGCTCAGGAGCATGTTAGAGCGATTGCTTGCCTCTTTTTGATCTACAACATGGACGGCTAGACGAGTAGTTGTTATCAGTCTCAGTTCACCGGAAGAATCATCACGCCACTCACTTTCCTCGGACACACTCGGGGTGAGCCAGCGACCACAAGTCTTCCAATTGATCGGTTTCTCCGGAAGCCGCCTGTTTCAAGATACGTCACATAATCTTCCCTGACCTGGTCTTAGGCAGATCTGAAACAATACAGATTTTCTTCGGCGCCGCAAAAGGGCCTAGGACGGAACGTACTTGAGACGCGAGCTCTTTGTGAAGGGTGAATGGAGAACCCTTGCCGGTATCAGAGGCCGACTTCAGATTTACAAAGGCGCGAACGGCTTGTTTGACCAGTGATTCCATCTAGTACCAACGACAACAAGTCTCAACGACACCGGGGTACCATTCCGAGCATAAGCCAAGAAGACTGCGGCGGCTTTCCATGTCATAGGAAAGCTACGGGCTGGTAAGTACAAGAGCAAATGACTGACAACAAGGCAACACGCCAAGCAACACGCACTAGAGTAATCCCACATCTCGCGATTTCACTCCGTAGAACTTGAGAACGTTGGCGAGCCGGCTGATCTCTCCGCAGAGCTTAGCAAAGATGGTTTATCGGGGACTGAATGAGCCGTTTGCCTCATAGAATGATAGCAGTTCCGGCTGGGCGGGCGTAGAAATGACGATCCAAGGTGTTGTGAGTTGCATTAAAAACCATCCGGGCTTTTACATGCCCATAAGCTCGAATCACTGATGTCACGTGACTTGTGATGACTTGCGATAACGAGTTTTCGCGTACGCGAACGATCGAAGAAGTACGGACCCGACGACTCATAATAACCAATGCACATCTCCAGCTTCAAAACTACCAGCTGTGAAGACCCGAGAATATCTTAAACCAGCTCAGAGCAGCCAGTCCTTACCTGATCCACCAAGCGTCGCTGTCATCGCCAACGGTCTTCTTCCACTCCCCATGGTGGGCTTTATTTCACAACTAAATAACTCCTCAATATGCGGAGCAGGCCGCTCCTTTTTTCCTTGCAATCCTGCGGTCAGGTGGAAAACATCTTGTCTTTCTGCCAAAATGGTGATAGTGGATATGTAACAGGGGGCCTACAGAGAGTTTAGACGACCACAAGTTAGTTGGTCGTTAGAATGGGAAGAATGAAAGGTTTACAGGCACAGCATAACCAAGCTACGCGCGATACGTACCCGACGCCCAACAATTGAACTGTTCGTATTTTGAAGGCTTGCCGGCGTCGCATCCTATTCTCAAAGGGACAATAGACTTAGCAGTACGTCAATCAAGGTGCGGGTCGACAATATGCCCTAAGCCCGCCAGGCACTACAGCAGGAGATAAGAAATGTCCGCAAAGATTATCATCAGCGAGCGCGCTTTGGCGCCTAGCCGCTCTGCCGCTTCAATACGGTTCGTCTTCACCTTGTCAGGCATGCTCAGTGATGGGAAAGCGTCAACATCTCTTCCAAATAGCTCGGAGATAATAAGTAGCTCCAATATGCAAACAATACTGTCTGCCCCTCGATATTAACAACCTCATCGCCGGCCACCTTTTTCAGCCCACACCGCCCTGTTTTACCAATAACCTTGACCAGCCACAAGCATGCCTCCTCCTGTTACCGATGATGGCTACCACTGGACCCGTTCTACAGGTATGCAACAAGGTGTACTCCGTTGTAAAGGGGTTGTGGACCCTCTAAGCCGGATTGACAATAGTTTCCTTGAATATGATGTCGTGGTCATTGGCGCTGGCTATGCCGGTCTGATCGCGGCTAGAGAGCTTGTGCAGCGCGGTGAGTTACGATCTCTCAAAGAAAGCTTTGTATGTCTGCTTATGTCTACCCAGGCCATTCCGTTGCTCTTCTCGAAGCCCGAGACCGTGTCGGAGGAAGAACCTGGACTGCCGAAGTTGATGGTAAGTCATATATACGCAGGCCTTGAATATGAGCAAGGATGACTGACAGATTGACCCAGGATATATGTATGAGATGGGTGGTACATGGGTCACCCATTGGATGGGTTACCTACAAAAAGAAATGGAGCGATACGGCATGGAGGATGATCTCATTACCACAAGGCTTAAAGGGGCCGGAGACGACTTCTACACTTTGAATGTACCAGGTAAGTTTAAATTCCGACAGGGTACGTCAATATGCTAGTTCTAACCCCCCCCACTTAGGTGCTAAGCCGCGCAAAATGTCTCACGCCGAAGCAGGCGCTCTCGCAGCTCGCGCCTGGGATATTTTCGTCAACGTAGATGGCAATGGCGGGCGCACCGTCTGTCCCCTCCCCCACGCTCCCTTCAATAACGTCAGAACAACCAAAGCCGATGTCGAGGCTATCGATCAACTATCAGCAGTCGACCGCCTGGAGCAGATTGGGCATTTGCTCACCAATGAGGAACGGGGAGTTCTTGAGGCTTTGCTTCTTCATATCTCCGGAGGTACTCTTGAGACTACATCCACCTGGGATATTGTTCACTCCAATGCTCTCCAAGGACATTCTTCGGTCAATTTTGAAGAAGTATGGACTACTTACAAGCTCCGTGAGGGTCAATCTGGTCTTGCAAGAGCTATGTTCGACGAAGCTTGTATTGCAGGCTTGGACTACGCTTTTAAGACCCCGGTTGACACCATTCGTGACTTGAGAAACTTCGTCGAGATTCATACCACTACCGGCAGTACCTTCCGAGCGACCCGAGTTATCTCAACCATTCCACTCAATGTTCTCCATACTATCAAGTTCGACCCCCCTGTGTCCCCAACACGTGCCGAAGCTTTCCGTCTTGGTCACGTCAATCACATGTCCAAGATTCATGCCGAAGTCAAGGGCGATATCGCTTCTTGGTGCGGTCTGACATATCCTGCCAAATTAATGTTTGGCTACAGTGATGGGCTTTATCCTAATGGGAATACTCATATTGTCACCTTTGGAGCGGATGAAACGGATGACTTCGTTCCCGAGAAGAACCCTGAGCAAGTAATTGAGGCTATGAACAGGATTCGCCCTGTGGATGTCCAGCGTATGGTGAGTGCTATGTCTTCTTCTTTCATACCCGTTGCTTGGCTAACAGATCCTTCAGGTCTTCCATAATTGGAATACCGACCCATGGTCCATGGCTGGCCCTGCGTGGTATCGGCCTGGGTATGCTACCAAGTATCAGGAAGAACTTCAATCACGCCATGGAAACATCTTCTTTGCTTCTGCCGACTGGGCAAGGGGCTGGCGAGCTGCGATAGACGGCGCCCTTGAACAAGGCTTCTGCAATGCACAAAGCGTTTCTAGAGAACTCCAAGGAAGGCACTGGAAGCGAGGATATTTTTTGCCGCAAGGTGATTCTGTTAGTGACTCAATCCCCCACGTTGGCGCTATGAAGGGCGGTGTGAATGGGAAGGACGGAGTGAATGGGAAGGACGGAGTGAATGGGCTTTCTAATGGTGTGAACGGCTTCCATATTTGATCTGTCAAGTAATTGTATTACATGCATCATAACTGCGTGATCTTGAATTGTGTCGAGGTCCCCAGCACAGACGAATCCTGCAAAAGATGTTCATGCCAAAAAGCCATCCAATATAATCATAGAGTTGGATCGGTCGGGCGACGTTGTTTTCTTTGCCTGACGACCCGTTTGTTTTATCGAGCTCCATTAGTTTGTCCATTTGGTAAGCCTTGCGAAGATTTACAGCAAGCTCTTCTATGGTTGCTCAATGCTCCCAAGAAAAAGTTAATAATTTTCCCAAATATAGTCCCTGCAGAAGACAGACACCTCACAATATACTTGATTGACTCGCCGATTACCTCAGTACATTGTGCGTCAGACATGAGTGATTGATGTAAAAGAGAGAGAGATTTCATTTGTGAGGCTAGAAACCAGACCTCGGCCCGAAGTATAAAAACTATTACCAGTTACATACAACGTCTCTTCAAGCTCGCGCACGTGCACTCCCAGTCGATAATTGTCATCTGATCTCATCCAAAATACCTTTCTGGTTGGGTATGATCTACCGTCCTGTGTATAATGTAAGGGTCAAACCTCCATCGTGAGGCAGAAACTCACTCATAATCTGCAAAAAAGTAAGGTTCTTGCCCGAGTTCCGGGAACCTGCTCTTGATGACATGGAGGAGAGTTTCGTACATGCACTACAGACGAGGAAATCAACCTGGGCTGCACTCAAATAGATCAAGTCCACACACCTGGTAGCCGTCCGGCGAAAGGTGGACTCCATCACGAAGATACTTGAAAAGACCTTCTTCCAAGTTATCGGGTGATTCCTCCAGAGCAGCCCTTTCCATGGATGTTCGTGTATCGCAGAAAGCAACGTTTCCCTTCCTATCACCCGCCTCGTTGAGATTGTCCGCAAGCTCACGTGCCTTGAGATTGTACAGCAAAGAGTGGGCGGGGTCACGATCAAGTTTGATGCCGGGGTAATATTCTAGCTCCAGGTCTTTTGCCTTTCCCTTGAGAGAGTATGGCGGAGGAGACACCAAAATTACTTTGGCAGAAAGCGGTACAAGAGATACGATCTTGGCAATGTTGGCCTTGTATGACTCGGGATCAATCGCTCGTGGTTCAGGTGGGAGGAGAGCATCGTTGGTCTGAAGGGCGTTAGCCAGCGTACATCCCAATCATTCAACACACGAGAGAACCCACTCCGAGCCATATCACAGCGAGTCTGATGCGCTTCAATTCCGGCATGAATAGTCGGGCCATCTCTAGGACCCATCTGCCTATGGTTGGATGTCAGTAATGAATATGGTTTACAGTGACATGAGGCTCACTATTATAGCCAGAGAAACCTCGGACTACGACATCACTTATAATCGTTATCAATAACCTTTACAATCATCTAGCTGACTTAAAGCAAGCTTGGAAGATTCATCTAAACCGAGGAGCGCGAGGCGCCACTTACAATTGCCGCTGGAAATGGTTGGCGAGTTGACCTGCAAACCCTTTTTCTCCCAAAGCAAACTGTATCCGAAATCAATTAGCTCCATGCGGCTCCTTCACTATTGCTGGTCCCGTACTTGTGTAAGAGAATCTCCGATGAGAACAATCTGGTCGATATGAGTCTTCTTGGAAGACATCTTATGGGATGTGGTTTACGTAATAATTTACAAACGAGGCTTCTTCTTGTAACTCGAGGTGCATGGCGCGTATTCTTGGGTTGTCCACCTTATATTCTTGTTTTAGCATACATCGATAGGCCCTCAGTGCGCGTATCATCTTAATCCAGTGTTTACGCGGGTCCCGCTATTTGACTTTCGCTGCACATGATTCGTCTCAATTCTCACGACAGAAGGCCCTTATCAACGACACCGCGGCTTAGCGGCTAAGTCCTGAACCGAAATGGGAGAAATAGCGACACAAGTCAATGTGCTGTCACCACTTCCTTTGACAAATAGATGGGTTTGTCGGGAGGCGGCTGGTCGGCTTCTGCCCACCGTTTTGGGACAATGTTCGATTCGCAAGTACGGCGGATGCACGTCGCTGAACTATATAGATCACTCCATACGCATCTATTGACGCAGCCTTTATCTCTCAAATCAATCAGGTTCCTCAATCTCAACCCCCAAAGATCTCTTTTCAACCGCCCTCTTCATCATGGTCACATCCGTCGTCAGTTCAGTTAATGATAGCTTTGACGGTCTCGCTATCGCACCCGAAGCCGATGTTGTCATCATTGGTGCAGGTCTTGCAGGTCTCTGTGCTGCACGTTCACTTCACGAGGCCGGGAAGCGGGTAGTCGTTCTAGAAGCCAGAGGCCGAGTGAGTATGCCTCCGCATGTTTTCCTGAAGAAGCTGACGAGCAATAGGTTGGTGGTAAGACTCTCACTGTGACAAGCAAGTCTGGAGGTCGCGTGGATGTCGGCGGCGCTTGGGTCAACGAGTGAGTAACAGCAATCAAGCGCAAAGATGTGCTAATATCCGCTAGACATACCCAGCCAGAGGTCTGCAAGCTCAATAAGGAGGCAGGAAACATTCTGTTCAAACAGCGCGTCCTAGGTACCACATGCTGGGAGTTATCAGAGGACCGACAACTTCGTTATTACGATGGTGAGTAACCTTTCGTTGCTGCAATGAAAATTTCTGATTTTTTCCAGATGGCGGTGTTGGCGACAACTCTCCTATCCCTCTTGAAGGTGAAGAACTGGAAGACTACAACCGAATTTTCAAGGAGCTCGACCGCTTATCGCGAACTGTCAGTCTCAAGAACCCCAACGACACCCCTGGCGCGGTCGAGTATGACTCTGTTACTGTTGCAAACTGGCTTGACCAAATGGATGCGGGCCAAATCAGCCGACAGGCTCTTATACCTCTTGTCCGAGCTTTGGTTGGCGCTGAGATGCATGAGACCCCTCTCTTCTACTTCTTGCACTACGCCAAGACTGCCAGTAAGTCGTATCTATAAGATACCCTACTTATCAGGTAACTAAAATTATTGTTTGCAGAGGGTTTCTTTGACTTGATTGCCGCGGATGAGACCGGTGGTCAATTCCAACGTACTCGTTACGGAAACCAGACCATGTCAACTTGGATCCAGAACCACATCCTTCCTCCAGGAGCAGTCAAGCTCAATGCCGCCGCTCATCAGATCATCCAAAGTCCCGATGGAGAGTCTGTTCGAGTCATTACTCGTGACGGTCGTCAGTTCACTGGTCGGCGTGTGATTTGCTCTATTCCTACACCATTGTACCCCAACATTGTCTGGCAGCCATCCCTTCCGGTTGATAAGACGCTTCTGGTTCAGCGGTCTTTCCTTGGTACTTATACCAAGGTAGTTTTATTGTACGAGAAGGCTTGGTGGCTTGAAGCCGGGTTCTCAGGCTTTGCGCTTTCTTCCGAATGGCCCGTTTCATTGGTCTTTGACACTTGCGACGGCTGGTACGGCTCTGACGACCCTTCTATCCGACCTCGTCAGCACTCTTTGTCGTGTTTCGTTGTTGCCGCCAATGGTGTCGCCTTTTCAGAGCTTTCACGTGATCGAAGGGAACAAGTCGTCAAACAGCAAGTTGCTCGTATGATTGGTAGCCCTGAGTTAGTCAACAACACGATCGAAGTGCTTGAGTTCCAGTGGATCAAGGAAGAGTTTAGTCAAGGTGCGCCTTGCCCTGTTACCTCGACTGGAGCTTTCACGCTTTACGGTGACTCGCTTGCGCGACCGCACGGGCTTATTCACTTTGCGGGTTCTGAGTTTTCAGATGTTTGGAAGGGTTACATGGAAGGTGCTATCATTTCTGGCCGAAAGACTGCGAAAGAAGTTTTGGAGTTGCTTTGATATGGTTGGAAGTATGCTTACAAAAGCATTATCACATGTATCTTATCTTATGCACCAAATAGCCAGCGAGGAAAGATCATCTGACCCCTCGGCGATGGAAGAGCAAAAGGAAGTTCCCAAGACGGCTATACATAATGGTGCATGAGGTCTGCTTTATTCAATCGATCGAGTCGAAGCAATCGCCCCAATTTTGCACCCTGTGCGCGGCCTGTCAAATTCGGTGGATACAAGCTGATTTGCAAACTTCTCAAAGCGACAGGGCAAGAAATAAGAAGATGACGAAACGAAAAGGTTCGATTCATGGTGGCAACTACCTCTGCTTCATCTAAACCACTGTTTGCTTGCCGCGATCTACAACTTGCGACTCGCAACAGCTTCAACGTTTGCCGTCTCTTCTATTTTGTCCATGTGCCAGATCACAACAGCAAATGTCGTTAGGCCGTCACGTCGTAACATGGCAATACTCGTAGACTGGCAATCTCGAGAGACGTTTGAGCAAGAATTGGAAATTTTCAGCACATCCCTCGAGCTTAAAAATGATGCCACTAAAAATGTGTTCCATAAAATATTTG
>NC_009185.1:281372-328872 GCF_000149385.1 Cryptococcus deneoformans B-3501A
TTTCTTCAGTGAAACAATGGGATGCCCATCTTCTCACAAAACAACATCGCACTTCCGTCGCACGTGAAAAGGCAGAGAGAGAAAAAATCGAACGAGCAAAACGTCCCCGCCCCGAAAGTGAAGTCATAGCCGGGTCATCTTCTAAACGTCCCAAAGTCACCCAACAACCACAGCCGCATAGCGGAGAAGGTCCATATGATGGGAACGATGGACCATCGGGTTTACCAGCGGGTTTCTTCTCGGCGAAGAACCGTCCTGCACCTGAACCACAATCTGAAGCTCCCCCTTCCCCTTCAACAGCACCTGGACCAGCAATAGCAGCCAGGACGGGGGATGCAGAACTCGACGACTTTTTAGCTTCACTCGCCGAAGATTCCTCAGCACCAGACCCATCAGCACCTGCCGCACCACCTACAGCCATATCGCAAGCGCAAGCTAATCGTGCCGCGAAGCGAAAGACGACGTATAAACAAGACATCATACCCGGCCAGGCGAGTTACGAAGCTGCGCCAGTAAGGATTGTACAGGCGGGTGAAGAGCAGCAGGAAGAACAGAAGGAAGAACCTGAAGAGAGTGAAGCTGAGAGAAAGGAGAGATTGCAAAGAGAAGAGAGAGAGGATATCATGGCGAGATTAGAGGAGGAAGAGAGGGCACAGTACGTCTTCGGTTCTCTATAAGTCGGTTGAATCTTGCTGATGGAGTTTGGGATATAGAGAAGACGCGGATTCGAGAGTCATGGCATTGAAGCAAAGGATGGAGATGTTGAGAAAGAAAAGAGAAGCGAAGGGTGGTATAAAGGGAAAAGGAGCAGCGAAGGATGCTTCCCTCAATGCTTAATGTTTAGGGCTTTTGTTCATGGCTAAATGTACGTGTACAAAGAATCAGGCGATGTAGATCCATAAAGCTAAGACTCGGATAAGTCGCGCAATTCAGTCAGATAAGAAATGCAATGCATCAAGAAAGAAACGTCCAAACATGCAAAGTCTACAGTCTATATCGAGTCCTCTACATGTCTATTACTACCATATGTACACTTTTATATCCTTTAGGTCATAAACTTCTTACGATAATCAAACGCAATCTTCACACACCCCCTAGAACCTGCCGAGAGGCTCCCTAACCTTGAAGGTAGCGCCAGTCTTCTCCTGGACTTCCTCGAGACTAACGCCCTCAGCAATCTCAATCAACTCGAGACCGCCACCGTTCTGGCCGGTCCTGTCAACGTCGAAGACAGCGAGGTCCGTAATAATCCTGCTAACGACAGACACACCAGTCAAGGGGAGTTTGCAGGACTCGACAATCTTGGGTCGACCGTGTTTGTCGGTATGTGTGGTGACAACAACGATCTTGGTCTCGTCAGGATTGGAGACTAGGTCCATGGCGCCGCCCATACCCTTGACGAGCTTGCCGGGAATCATGTAATTGGCGAGATCACCGTTGGCAGAAACTTCCATGGCACCGAGGATGGATACGTCGACGTGACCACCTCGGATCATACCGAAGGACTCGGAAGAATCGAATACGGAAGCACCAGGAACGAGGGTTACGGTTTCTTTACCGGCGTTGATGATGTCGCTGGTGTGACAAGAAAGGTCAGGATGGATTCTGTGAAAAAAAAGAAGGAAATTAAACATACGCGTCCACCTCCTCTTTGGTTGGGTAAGGGCCCATACCCAAGATACCGTTCTCACTCTGGACCCAGACTTTCATACCATCAGGCAAGTAGTTAGCCGCCAAGACGGGGATACCAACGCCCAAGTTGACGTAGGCACCATCATAAAGCTCCTTGCCCGCTCGTTGAGCGATCTTCTCACGCTGAGCCTGACCAACGCTCTTATTTACAGAAGTCTCTTCGCCAGAAGAGGGGGAGACATTCTCGTTCTCCTCTCGGGTGGTGAAGATTTCGATTTGCTTGTCCTCGGTGGCAGGGACAACTCGGTCGACAAAAATACCGGGGAGGTCGATCTCCATAGGGTCGAGCTCGCCGATCTCGACAATGTTCTCCGCCTCGACGATGGAGAGCTTGGCAGCTCGGGCAACAAGAGGACCAAAAGTTCGGGTAGTGTACCTACGACCATCAGCTTATTATTGACATTTTCACTAAGAGAGGAGACACACCTGAAGACACAGTTACCGGCCTTGTCAACCTTCCAAGCTCGGAAAACAGCGACATCACCGTGAATGGCAGGCTCGAAGAGGAACTTTTTGCCGTCAAACACCTGAGTGTCTTTCTTCACACCAGGGATAGCGATAGTCTGCTTGCCATCGGCATCAGGCTTGGACCACTTTTGAGGGATACCGCCAGTTTCGACATCTGTACCAGCACCAGTCCTGGTGAAGAAACCGGGCATACCTGCACCAGCAGCTCGGAGTCTCTCGGCAATGGTACCCTGGGGACAGAGCTCAATTTCGATTTCACCGGAAAGGTAGGCATCTTGGAGGCCCTTGTTGGTACCGAGATAAGACAAGATCATTTTCTTGATCTGTTTAGAGGTGATAAGGGGAGCTGTCGTTGGGAGATGCGTCATTAGCCTTCTATCATTCGACGTCATTCAGAGCGCGGCGCAAACGAGCTCTAACGCCGCGTTTCTATTGGCGCCAAGAAAAAAAAGTCTTGAAAGCTGTAAACTCACAGAGACCGTAGGTACCGGCGTTACCAGCGTTGTTGGAGACGACAGTCAAGTCCTTCAAGTCACTCTCCCTCATAGCCTTGATGATAGTTTCGGCAGTACCACAGAGTCCAAAACCAGCGGACAAGATAGTTTGACCGTTCTTAATGTCTCTGATAGCAGTCTTTGCATCGGGCCAGACCTTCGACTTTTCGCTGGGAGTAATACGAGATCGGCCATGAGTGCCTTGGGAAGGGACGGATTTGAGGTCTGAAGGAGAGCCCTTGACGGGTTCGGTGTTGATATACCGAGAGGCAGTGATGGCACCAGGTCGGGCAAGAGCAGCAGCTCGGTGGAGGACTCTTGAGCGGGCAAGGGCACGGGTGGTGGGAAGGGCTGTTCTGATCATTATTTTAATTCTAAGCTCTAGTATGAGAGGGGAGTGTATACAAAGCGGAGGAAACGAAAGCAGAATGAGGGGCAAACGTGGGGCTCTTGATTTGTCTTATATATGAAGATGAACACTGGCCGACTTAAAAACATCTCGCGTCGCCAATCACCAAAAAAGATTAACAGGGCGCCGGCTCCACCATAACCGGATGCCGATGCGGTTCTAATGGGGGCATGGGCAATTCCGTCTCCGTCCGCGGCGGCCACTTTTTTCTACCAATCAGCGTAAGTATTTAATTGCCACATCTTGTTAGATAAATTGCCCGCTTTTTTAGGTGCGGAGATGGTGAGCCTTTCAGTCAGTCACCCAAAGCCTTTTAATTTCAGGCTCGCTGGTTGGACTTTCGGGTTCCTCTGATGAGTCTTGGTGACTAACCTCGGTGATCGGCAACATGTTGCTGTGTGTTGCTGCGCGCGCAGACGCGTAATTTCTCCACTTCTCACACTCATTTTCTCTGCTTCCGTCATTCAATTCGTGCGCAAAATGAGCCGCTCGCAGTCGATCTGGATATGAAGAACAGAAAAAGAGACATAAGGGACGGCGAGCGGCAGGAAGGGCCTGAGTGATGACCCAGGCTGCTACGGAAGTGGGTGGCAAAAGTTACTCCGGTTCCTTTGCATTGCAGACATGTGCAATCTCTTCGACTGCGGGACTTAAGCTTCTTGTTCGAGCAAAAGGTTTATAAACTGTCCATTTCTGGATCAATTCCCATTCACAAAGTCAATTCTGACATCCCTTCTATCATTCGCTATTCACTATCCCTCAATAACCAGAACTACAATGCAGCTCCCCGCCACCAACAATAACACCAATGAGAAGATCACGTCTGATGACATCGACGGCTTCGAAATCGTCACTCAGATGGTCACTGAGAAATCTGCTACTCCTACTCCCGCCACCGAGACTGAGACCTTGGTTTCCGAGGGCAGGAGGTCAAACAAAGATGATACTCCCGACACCATCAGTACGTTTCCTTTTTTCCTCACCATCTACTTTGAAATCATCACTAACTTTTTGCCACTCATAGTTGAAGGTGCTATGAATCTCCGAATTGGCTCTCCTGAGCTCGATAACAATGACGACCAGGCCCGTCCTCGCCACCGTGGCTTCGATCACCACCATGGGCACTTCTACCGCCCTCGTGACTTCATGGGTCCTTCTCCTGGCTTTATGCCCTTCCATTTTGACGGGTCTATGCCTCCTCATCCCGCCATATTCCATCGCGGTCCTCCCGGCTTGACTTTTGACGGGCCTTTCCCTCCTGAGTTTGCCTTTGGTTGCGGCTTTGGCAAGCACCATAAGCATGGCAAGCATGGTGGTAAGTTTGCCAAGCGTATTAATGGCACTGGTCACAAGCATCGACACCATCGTGCTTACTCTCCTCCATCTTTTGAGGAGGTTAAAGCCGAGTCCGGTCTCGATAGCCACAAAAAGTATATGAAGGATTTTTTCGGTCCACGTGGCCGCCATGATCGCCGACACCACAAGTATGCCTTTGACGACGAGGTTGCTGCTCAGAAGCCTACCGAGAAGCAGGCCACCACTTCCGAGTCCGATTCCGCTTCCCCCTCTGTCTCCGACTCTGAGACTTACTCTGCTGCCACCATCTCCGAAGGTGAAAAGAAGTACGCTGAGTATTACGCCGGTATGCGCGGCGGCCTTGCGTTTGGTGGTCGAGGCCGCGGTAAGGCCCAACATAGGGGTATGAAGGGTATGGGCCACGGCAAGGGCCGTTATATGGGTCCCATGGGTATGGATATGCGAGCTATTCCTGGTATGGGCTTTGACGGCGAGCACCCTCCTCCCCCTCCTCCTTTTGTTCCGGAGTTCGAAATGGGCAAGGGCATGGGCAAGGGCATGGGCAAGGGCATGGGCAAGGGCAAGGGCATGGGCAAGGGCATGGGCATGGGCATGGACATGGGCGGTCGTCATTGTCTTCGAGGCTTTCGTGGTAAGGGCGGTCTACGCGGCATGCACGGCTGCTCTTTCGGTCCTATGAGCGGCATGGGCCCCGATGCTTTTTTCGGTCGAGGTGAAGGCGGACCCAAGCACATGCCCATGCACGGTCGACATCACTGCGGTCCCCCTCCCCCTCCCGAGTTTATGTCCAATGAGCAAGGTCCACGCGCTCCTTTCCTTCCCCAGCCTAACCACTTTGGTCGACACCATGACCATCACGGCCGACGAGGGTTTGGTGGTCGTTTCGCCCAGTTTGATTATGAGATGAGGGGTACTTCTCCTTCCTCTGCTACTTCCCCAGCTCCTGCGGCCGCTGCTGCGTAATCGAAAATGGCCCTTCAGTTTGTTTTTCGTTCAACTGTTAACGCAAGTCTTCGTCATGGCCAGCAGCGTCACCGACCTTCATTATATGAGCCTTTTTGCGCTCAAGGGGCGATCTCCGATAGCCCGAGAAAGGAGGGTTGACCGTAGCGGTCTATTGTGATTCCTCTTCGCATACCTTTTCGTAATTTTTGCGAGAGGCGAGGGGGTTGGAAATGATTTATTTTTGCGCTTTTAACTTTTACCGCGATGTCTTTCTTTCTAATTTGGAGACTGAGTTGTGAGATTTAGTGGTAGTATAGCACTTTGGCCGTGATCCTTCTTTTCGCTATCTATTTTATATAAAACATGTAAAACCCAAAATATAAACCTTCATTCAACTGTGCATGATTTGAGGCCCACAATCAAAATCTTAACTACTCACACTATTGACAACAGATGTACGTGGAGTAAAGCGGATATTGACCCGTTGTACTGAGGTCAGTTGGCTCGCTTACCGAATAAATCTACGAGGGGAAATATGCAAAGTGAAAAAGGCAGAGTATCAGGTAAATGCTATCCGGAGATTGTGATAGTGAGTAGTGAGATGACGACGAAATGATGTTCCATATTGAGTGGCCCTGGTGTGGTGATGGAGCGTTTTGTCCGTTAGTAGCTTAAGGACATACATATTTTGACCTGCTTTCACTTGTACCCCGGCAGGTGCTTCATCTAAGCTTTATAACCCCAAGAACTCCTCAAACTTGCTTGAGTTAAGAATCTCCATCTTGGTAGCCCTTCCCGTCTCTTTACCCTAATTACACGATTATTAACTTCGTATTTATTGACCTATGGCGCAAGGATAACCCACGTTCTCGAGCTTGATGATGGTCGGAACACTCTTTACACCATATGCTGATCGAGCGGGATGTGATGGCGTTTTCCATCTATTTCGGAATCAACCATAAGGGGGGTCAGTATACCGACGACCTGTTCGTACGACTACGACCTTGATAATTTGCGTACTGAGTGTAGTTTCCGATGTATGTTATGATTCCTCCTACGTGATCGACACACAGTCAGCAAAATAACGAAGCACTTGAAGTTCGCAGGCATATCACTCCTGAAAAACTACGAACGAGGTTTTGATCCACCTTGAAAGGCTGATTTGACGACCCCTTCCACATCTCTACAGTGCTATAATATAGAAACACAGGAGTAAGATTTCCAAGCCGATTGCCTGTGCATATATAGTAGCACAAGGATGGTAGCGTACGTACAGGACACCACATACGCCCATCTTGAACATCAGAATAGAAAATAAGGAATGTCGGAGAGCCAGAAGAGGAATCGATGGTGGATGGGGAAGGCGGGTAGGTGGTTTCTGTGATTGACATGATCTTCCTATACCGAACTGTTCAGGTGCTTTTAAGAGATAAGAAGTGGTCGATGGAGTATGAGCGAGTTAGATACAAGAAAGAAACTCTTGAACGATGAATCATCACTACGGTCTAGTTTCCAGATTCCCTCGATTCGGTGATATGCGATATGGTGGATTGTAACGCCATCATCACCAATCGCCAATCAAAACAATAATCCAGGCATATATAGCAAAGTGCACGAACTCGCATTCATCAAGATCACTGCAAGCTATGATTAAATGCCTATGTACAGCTAAAATATAGCAATAAATATGAATACGCTTGTAATGAACAAAACACTGTTCCTTCATAGTTCCCCCAGCTCTTCCCACGAAAACTTGCTATGACGAAATCACAGTCTCTCAGCCCCCTTCAGCTTTTTCACCGTCCTAGTTCCTCCCGGGGACGATGGTCTATCCCGCTTCATCCCTGTACCTCCAAACAATAATCCTCTCCGCACAGGCAATTCTTCCTGCTCCTCTTCAGGCTCAAAATCAGACTCTCCCTCCGCATCCTGATGATTCAAGTCATTCTCATCGTCCGTAAATGCGCCCTGCCCTACACCTAGAGGATTGGGGCTATCTGTTGAAAGAGAAGTACCACCAAAGCGACGAAGAATGGTAGGTGTTGCGACGGGTGATGACTCCGGCGAAAGACCAGCAATGCGAGAGGGCGAGGGAGTGCTGGATCGGGTCACCTTTTCGAGATTAATTCTTTTGGAGGGAGATGGACCTTCTGGCCAGAGGAGCTTTGGTTTGGGCAGAGGATGAGGCTCGAAATCATCGTCCTCAGGAGGTAACTCCGCTCTTGGGAAAGGCATCTTTGAATTCCAGAGTGGGTTGGCAAACACGCGTTTAGCACCTCTGAAGAGGTACGTCACGGTGGGCTGGTCTTCATCGACGATAGGTCCCGCACGACGGGTTGACGGTTCACCTGGTTTAATGAGGAAGGGGTTGTGCTCGACATCAAGCATTTGGCGACGTTCTTCCGCTTTGCGACGGGAGGCTATTTTGGCGGCATGCTCTGCACGGGTGAGAACAGTTTTAGAGTTGGGATCTGCTATACGAGGTGCGGGTTTGGTAGGTGGTGGAGAAAGGAGACCGCTGGCAGGATAAACAGGAGAGGGTTGGATAGATGATGAAGGTTGGGTGCGAGCGGGAGATTGTTTTAAGAGGGTAAAGGAGCAAAGGGGTTCGGCATCATCTTCGGTATCCGAACTCAGGTCTCCTGGTCGATGGGTCGTTATGGCACCGGGAGAAGCCAATCCAACTGGTACATCCATTGTTTGTTCATCCGCCTTTGACACGAGAAACGGGTTGTCCTCATGGCTGGTCGCCTGGACCAAGTCCACCTTTTGTTGCCCTATCCTATGTCCGCCCATACCTACACCTACACCTCTCGAGATGCTTGATGAAATCAGGCCCATTTGTTGAGCGAACATCAACCCTGGCCGACGACGTGAGATTTCCGCGCGAGATGTTGGGTGATTGGTGGCGAGGTAAAATGTTGTTTGACCCGATGGTGAAGCGGGAAATGCATCACCGCTTTTTGGTGACGCATGTCGGCGGTGACGCTGAGTCTGGGGCGTGGGTAGTTGAGACGACAGGGTTGGCTCATCTTGAGAAACTTCTGACTTTGACGGCCGGCGCACAGTCTCGGGAGTAGGAAGTTGATGAGAGCGCGGTGTTGGCATGCTTACATCCCATATCAGCATTCAACCGTGCATCCAGTTACAGCGATAAGATACTCACGTCCCAATAACATCTACATTTCTTCCTCGCCTTCTCTTAATGGCCCTGGTCTCGTCGAAGCTGGTGATGATACCGGGCCTGCCGGTGCCCTTCAAGGGAGATTGCATGATGATTCGAAGTGGCGAAAAATTGGGAGAAGAAAAACTCTCTCTTGGGTGTCCTTCTAGAATCCAAGAGAGACAGTGTGGACGCAGGAAAAAGGGGTTCGAGAGATGGATGAAAGTTGAGAGGTGCTCTGTGTATCCTGGGAATCGACCTGGCGTAAACCAACAGACAACCACATTCCTGCGGGATCAAAACAGGCGCGCCAAGAAACAAACATTTAAAGGCTGATTTTATCAGGCTTGACTTTTTCCTCCTGGCGCGCCTAACGTGCCTTTCAATATTATGAATGGAGACACTGCATGCACTTGCAACTTTCTCCATTATTATCATTAGGTAGAGCTGAGTACTTTCTAAGCACGGCCACTAGATGACGCATGTGTAAATAAGACTCTTTCCATTTCCATAAACTGATTCATGATAGTGTACCAGAAAACAAATGTTACATGAGCATACAGAGATACAAACAACGTTACATATTGAAAAGCCGAAGATTCTATACAATATTAAACATCTTTCTTCGACTTCTTTTTGCTACCACCAATCATCTTGTTCCATATCACAGAAGAGGACTTCTTCTTTTCCTCCTTCGGGGACTTAATCCTAGCCTCCTCTTCGGCCTTTGGAACAGGCTGCACTTTCCCCTCCAATTCATCCAGCAGTCGTAAGACTTCCTTTGCGGCAGCCTCGAATGATCGATTGGAAAGCGCAGAGGCCGCGGACGTATGAGCTCCACCCCAATAGTCGGCTTCCACTTCTTTACTATCGTCCATTTCTCTCCACCTGTGATACGCGATATAAGCATTATGTTATATGTCTCACTAAACATGGACGTACTTTTCGATCTGCTGGCGAATAGCCTTGGCTTTGAGCCGGAAATGGGTCTTGATCTCGTTCTCAACTATAGTGTCATCCTGCTTTAGCCATTTCATCCATCACCTTTGACAGCGATTATGCGGCTTACATGGGTGCGGGGGGCTCTTGATGTTGTTGGCCATAGCGTCAGCGAGTACCATTCTTCGGATATTGGCATTATACGCTTTGCTTTGTGCAGACTGCATTTTTCGTCAGCTCTTCGTATTCAGGCGTCCTATCTGTAACATAGATGCATACCCCAGACATATTTGCCCATCCTAAGCAATCATCAGGGAATGTAATGAGCGAACAAGAAATCAAGAACTCACCTGGCTCGTTCAAATAAGGTTCCTCGCAAAGAATAAGACTCTGGATCGAGATCAACACTTGCAACAAGGTCGACTGGCCCGCAATCCACCCTGGCCCTTGCCACGTCCCCAACAGACTCAAGCATACTTTCTAATCATTCTTGCATCAGCTTCTATCACTCAAACCTTAGTGATTAGAGGTTTGACTCACTCCGTCGGCGTAGAGATTGGGGTTGTACCTCCACTTCCCACCATTAGTCGTCATATACTTAACGAGCGGACAACGTTGATTGTACTCCAATGGTAAGAAGATGTCGAAAAGCAAACAACCGTTCTCGTATGGTGTCCCTTCTGGGCCTATGATCATAGCTTTGAGGACATCTACACGGGCTTCGTCTACCCGCAGAAAGACGGACGAGTGCCACGCTACAGGAAGACTGGTAGTAAGTATTGCCAACTCTTTAGCAATTGCGAGTGATCGTTTTGGGGCGTTCTATTTTTGCGGTGACCAAGGTTAGAGATATACAGAATGGCGAAAACATGCTGAGACGTACATTGAGCTCGATACCAGCGATAAGAGTACTATACGCATGCTTGTAGCTCGGCGCACCCGTAATATCGCTTCCCGCCCGAAGATCAACGTATTGGAACCTAGCCCTGGTAGCCCATTCCTCATCTATTAGCTGTTAGCGCTTCTCATCGCCGTATGAATTGTGAATGCAGAGGAGAGGGCGTACAAATCTTAATGATTTCTTCGTCGGTCCCATTTTCCACAGGGTTCTCCTCAATTTGAACTCCACTTTCGTCTATTCGCGGCAGTTGCTCTTTCATCCTCTGCACAAACGCTTTACCCTTCGTCTCAACCAGTCGCTTGTCGATAATTTCTGCACTCTTGATGATCCTCAAACTGCTTTGTTTAGTAAGGCTGGCATGGCAGCATCTACAAATACACAGAGACTCACCAGAACGCCTTCAATACGCTATTTTCGTCTAGCGACTCTTTTTCAATCCTTTCAGCCTCCTTCTTCTCCATTTCCTTTATATTTGTTCTTAGTTCCTCTTCGGTCAACGCTATTCCTTCAATTTGCGCTGGTTGAATACCTTCAAGGCCCTTTAAAGCGGCTTTGGCTTGGAGGACGATATTCTCGAGAAGTTCACGTGGGGAGGGAGCGCCTTCGTAGGTAACGATGAGGGAGTTGGAGACGGTAGGTGAAGGGACAGATTTGGCGGGACGCATTTGCGGCATGCCAAGCATTGAAGCGAGGGATTCATTGTTTGAAACAATCTATTTTAGTCAGGACCGTTTCCCTTTTCCCAGTACCAATACATTCATGTCATGAGATGAGACTCACCTCGAGCCAATCGAACAACGCCCGATAAATATCTCCCCGTTGGCTCATATCGAACAAACTATCATTTCTCAGCAAATCATTCATAAATGTACTCCGTCTTCTCAAATGCGCTAAGGCAGTAGGGTGGACAAGATAGTCGGATGTTGCTGGCCCACCAGCGCGATGAGGGTTGGGAAGGAAATGCTGGACTTGTTGAAGAATGGTGGCGACTTTTTGGTCCGCCTTTTTTTGGGCTTTTTCAGCTGCAACCTGGCCCGTCCTCTGCAATTACAATAAGCAACCATCGAAACGAAGAGATCTTGAAACGAAGGGATCTTTCGCTTACATCTTCTTGTACATTTCCTGCATAGCCAGTCCCTTTTACAGCTCCTTTTCCCTTCAAGAAAGGTGGGTTATCATCAGTCTTTCTCTTCTTTGAGGGCGGTGTCCTTCCGCTCTTCTCTGCGCATGAATTATGATCTCTTCCCTGAGAAAATGTCTTTTCAATCATGTGCAGACCCACACCAAGGATGACACCTTGAAGATTTGGACAGTGTAAGAGTGCTTCCTGGGTTGTTTCGGAAGGAATGCTAGGAGCCGAAGTCATTGGGGCTTTATCCTTGGAATGTTGGCTGTGTAAAGCGGAAGGACGGTCGACTCGCTCACCACATGCGAGACAAGTGATTTGGTGACATTGGGGGCAATTAGGGCGGATGATGCTGTTGAGGTATGTGGTGTATTGCGGGAATTTCGGCTATGTCGATCATCAGCTTGAGCGGATGTAAAGAAATATGATTGAAATTTACGAAGAGACAGAAAAAGTCTTGTTTCTTGCGGGTAAATGAATGTCCACATCCAGCCGAGCAAGGCATTCCGCCTTCTTCCAATGTATTATAGAGCTGGAAAAGGAAGCTCTGTTCACCTCCTTCAGGACATCCGCTCATCCATTCTCCTCTACCTAAGATCTTCACCTCGACCGTGCTTCCTCCTGGTATTGATATGGTCATGGTTTCTTCTGTCTCAATCGGTTCAATAATCTCCTCGACGCGGTTCTTTGAGAAGAATATTCCTGCGTAAGGATCTGACGCCATTTGTTCGCCATCAGACATATCCTCTAAGTATTGATTTGTCAGATGAAGCTTGTGACGAGCCCTTTGTTATCAATTACTAACCATCATAGTCAAAATTACCATCGTTCATATCGTCATAATCATCTTCCTCGTCCTCATGTCCCATCTCGTCCTCGTCCATGGCATCGTCTTCATTGTTATCGATCACCACGGGATCCGCCTTCTACAATTAAGGCAGTAAGCTTCAGCTATTGACGCTTATATGAGATAGATACGGACAACTTGGACGGAGCCGCTTCCTTCCGTTCCATCTTCCCCTTCATCATCCGATGGTATGTCATCAAATTCTCCAGCAAATACTCGTTCCTACAAGATGAATTTCAGAATGTTCTAAAAGTACGGAATTGACATGTGAATGACCACCGTGACTTACAGCAGCAGACATGGCGTCACCCTTAGACCTCTTCAGAGCAGCTCTTGCTCTTCCGACCGGAATGCCCATATCGATCAGCTGTGATAACGCCGGATCTCCCATTGTGTTGCGTATCTCTGCAAGCCGCTGCCAAACAATGGACTTTATTGACAAACCTCCCTGAACGGGCGAGGGTACGGGAAAGGAAGGTAAAGTAGTATGAAGAAAGCCTAGGCGGGATAGATGAGTGTCTGAAGGAGAACACTCACACCTCTGTTCGTCTCTTGATTAACGCGTGAAAGTGGGTGTAATGTGAGGCACGCGGAGAGTGGAGGTGGAGGTTCAGACGTTAGGCATGACTCACATCGAGAATAGGGTCCTGCCGTCTAAATACGTAATCAGTATTATGCTCATTGAATGGTCGGTGGAGGTGGAGGCGGACGAGTCGAGATGGAGATGTTCTTCGTTCTTGGTGTCGACGTTCGCTACAAATCTCCACTTCTTGGCAACTCTTGCATCGGCAATACATATCTATTCCCAATTTTAACATGATTCCTCGGTCAGCGCGTCTAAGGCTTCCATCGTCTTCCCTCTCCGCCCATGCCAGACGGCGGCTCTACACCCCCGTCCGTCCCCCTCTCAAACTCGCAATTATTGGCGCTGGCCCCTCAGGTTTCTATACCGCCTCTCGTATCCTCTCTTTGATTCCCCCTACATCCCCAGAAGGTCAAAAACTTGAGGTTCATATGTATGAAAGGCTTCCGACGCCTTATGGGCTGGTAAGATATGGTGTCGCTCCAGATCATCCAGAGGTCAAGGTATGTCTCTTCAGGCTTTGAACGAAATCGAAGTGAAGTGTCGTACTAATGAAAGAGATAGAATTGCCAACACAAATTCGATGAGCTGGCCCATGATTCTAGATTCAAATATTTTGGAAACACCCTCGTTACATCTCATCCTTCTTCGACTTTTTCACCTTCGCCAACCGAAAAAGCACCATCATACACTTACCCTCATGCCCTCCGCTTGTCATTTAGCGACATCATGCCGTATTATTCTACCCTCATTCTGACCTACGGTGCCTCACTTTCAAATCCTCTCAATGCTGTCCCGGGGAGTAGCTCCAACAGCGACCCATTGACAGGTGTTTACCCAGCCTTGGCCCTCGTAAGCTGGTACAACTCCCATCCAGCTTACGCTGACTTACCGGTCAACTTGGAAAAAGTCAAGCAAGTCAGTGTTGTCGGGCAGGGGAACGTTGCATTGGACGTAGCGAGAATGTTGCTCAAGCCTGTATCTTCTTTGGCAGAGACTGATTTGTCTGAAGAGGTACTCGACGTTCTTTCGGAATCTAGTGTCGAGAAAGTGCGGGTGGTGGGGAGGCGAGGTCCAGGCCAAGTAGCTTTCACAACGAAAGAGTTTAGGGAAATGCTCTCTATCCCCGATGTTGGATACGCAGGTATCGACCCTGCTTTAATGGAATACGCAAAGGAGAATATTGAAAAGGGTAACGGAGAGAGAATGAAGAAGAGGTTATTACAGTTGATGGACAAGACGAAGCAACAAGATGGTAGAAAGATATTTGAGCTCGATTTCCTCAAGGGTCCTAAATCTTTCCTCCCCTCTACAGAGAACGCAAGTCAAGTAGGCGAGGTGGAATGGAATCTTAACCAATTAGAAATGAGACCCGCAACCGAGTCCCAGCCAGCGAGTATAGTCGCAAAATCAACAGGCGAGACTATCAGGACCCCAGCAGACATGGTGGTCGAGTCTGTAGGGTACAGATCCGAGCCTCTTACTGGACCTGGCCATGAGTGGGATCTACCGTTTGACATTGCTCGGGGTAGAGTGAGCAATCTTAATGGGCGTGTGATCGCAGAAGAAGGTGGTTTCGTAAGCCTCATTTCTCGCCTTCCCCGAACCCCTACTACCGAAAAAAAAAAGAAAAACAAAAAAAAAAGAGAGACTGGATGCTGATGAGAACGACCGAAATCTAGGTACCTGGAGTATACGCTGCTGGCTGGGCCGCCCGCGGTCCTGTCGGTGTCATCGCCACCACTATGAACGATGCCTACGCTCTCGCTTCCACTATCCTTGACGATATATACGCACCCACCACATCTTCCCCCGCTGCTTGCATGCTCAACTCTCGGCCTTATGCTGGTATCCCCGAAAAAGTCCAGAACGCGGCCATGGAAGGAAAGATTGTGGTTGATTTGGAAGGATGGGCGAAGATTGATAAGGCTGAGGTTGAGAGGGCCAAGCGGATGGGGAGTGGGAAGGAAAGAGAAAAGTTTAGGAGGGTTGAAGATATGTTGGCGGTTTTGCAGTAGATTTGCCTAAATTGAGCATAATAGATGCAGCAAACTCATCATTCAAATATGTCAAGTGTTCATGCTCATGTACTCATAATCGTGGGGATAACAACACGTCTGGAAAATATGTTTAAAAAATTGACTGTGAAAGCGGTAAATGGAAAGTTTCCCATTTACGGAAAAAGGTATTGAATACTTTGAAAATGTCCATTACTTTGCGGTTTCCTGGAAAAAGGAATGCGCGCAATCGTCATATGCTCGTCAAAGAAAGAAGGGAAAGAAAAAGCAAAGCGTCCTCAAAGCTCCCCGCAACATTTTTAGCGATACTTTGACACTTCAGGCGCATCCGCATACCTCCCATTCTGCATCAAGAAAACCTCACTGTCGTGACCCACCCGATCTGAATCATGGCTCCACCCCGATGTGCTATCACGTCGAAGGTTTGGAGGAAGAGGGACAGATTGATAGTCGGTGCCCGACGTCCAGGCAGTATCACCGTAGAGAGAAGCTCGAGCTGCACCGGCGGTGGTGTTTGGCGGGAGTGAAAGGAGGGATTGTTTGGCGTGGGACATGGACATGATGGATTGTCGATAGGCGATTTGTTCATTGTAGTATTGCTCGAGCATGACCTGCTTTTCGTTTCTCCATCGACGGTGCATAAACCAGAGACCGGTCATAACGGCGACAATCACTAAAAGAAAAGAAAAAAAAAAGTCAGTGATAGTTCACTTTGACTCAATGGGATTTGGCATTTACAGATGACGATACCCAAACCGACAAGGACGTATTGCCAAGCAGGGGGATGGACGACGTCGTTTGCGGCTTTTCCACACTTTCCATTATCCTCACAGTTGTACGACAGGCATCTTTTTCACATTATCAGCGGGGCAGCTCGTGGTGTCAGTAGCAGGGATGACTTACTCCTTGTTACCGCTACAGGTAGCTCCAAAAGCCTTGGATTTGTAGCAGACCAATTCAGTAGCATCACAATAATGTCCATTCGCACAGCTATATGTAATTAGAAGGAGTACGATGTAAAGAGAACAGAAAAACGAATGGACCTACTTGTCTCGAGAAACGATAAAGGCGTAAGCAGAGCCATCGTCTTTGTACGCAGTGTAGACGGTATTGTCGTTGACACAAGTCTGACCGACAGTGACATTGGCGTAGCTTCAAAATGACATTAGCCCTAACACGGGAATCTTGAATGACGGAGCATATAGAAGAAAAAAAAAACATACTAGCAAGTATAATCAAGACAGATGCTGCCGTTACTATTAAGGTAGCCATTAAGCTGTTTCCAGTTGGGAGGCGGTTGACACTCGTCTTACAAAAAGCCAATCAAAATCAGTATTATGGCAACCCACGAATAGCGAATAGTTAAAAACATACTATCTCGGTCCTTTTGACAGCTGCTTCCTACCGGTACTTGGTTCAGACAGTGATCACCTTCATCCGGGCAGCTATTTTCTATATTTAGCAATCCAAGCATTTACCAAAACAAGAGAGTGACCATGACGACCTACAATTCTCCCGTAGGACAAAGTGGTGGCAGTTGATCGAAAGAATAGTCATTGTATCCAAAAGGATACTTTCCATACCCCTCATCAGCTCCTCCCCCATCTCTTGTGAGGGCATACTAGACATGCAAACTTACAGTATCCTTTCTACATCCCTTCCATGCACATGTCCCATTATCCGCGCAATACGTTAATGAGTTGCAGTCCGTCACGAGCTCATAATTGTCCTGGTTCAAATGTGTGTTCGCTTGGCTATGGAAAGCAAAAGATACATTAGTCATTAGTTTGGGGGGGCTTGTCACGTCACTTGTCACTTGACTTGAGGCGTGAAGAAGAGGAGACACGCGCATGAAAGAGGTGGGAGTAAGGGGGTTAACAAGACTCACGCGCAGGCTTCACCCCAATTTGATTTTGCCGCATAAGCCGCCGTGGCGAGGAGCGCAGATGCCAGGAGAGCTAGACGAGCCATGTCTGGGCGAGTTGGATGGGGAAGGAAGACGGGGAATAGGAAATGGAGTCGGGATTTGATATTGAAAAGACGTTCTGAGAGACTTGGACGGGTAAAGCACAGCAAGATCAATGAGAGCGGGATCAATTTTCACCGCGCCTTGTTTTTCTTTTCACAAAGCGGATTTGTTAACGATGGATCTTTTTTTCCATTTCTCTGTTTTATTTATTCTCGCGATACGGGTGTATGCATCTCCTGGCCTATACTCTACAATATCCATATCGCCCCCATGCCCACCACCCCCAGCACCCCCACCATCCCAACCTCGACTTGTCTTCCGACCGCCGCACTAGTCGTAACCTGCGTACTCTGGCTAACCTCCAAGGAATCCGGAATCTGCTGATCATCCACATCACTCCAGTCAATCGAGCTTGTCGAGTTATCCCCTGAAGAAGAAGGGCAGTCGTTTTTCAGGTGGTTGGCGAATGTTTCGGTTAGGGATTGGCCGCGGATGTTGGGGATTGTGTATTGCCTGTGTGATCGGGGGCGCCGGTGGGGTAAGCCAAGGGTGGGTTGTTGTTGTTGGCGATCAGGGTCAAAACCAATTCACATTTAAGCAAGGGAAGCAGCACAACTTACGCAGCTTTAAACATTTCATACATACACCCCGTACATTCCGCCTGGGTGAAAACCGAGTCCTGGTACGTTTCGAGATCACTGCTCGACCCGGATACGAGGGCGTCGAAAAAGGTGTAAGAGTTGGCGGTGGTGGATGTGTTGAGTGTGCTGGGGAGGCAGAGTTCGGATGTTCCGTTGCTATTTTTTTTATGTTTTTTTTAAGAGACGATCGTCAGTAGCAGACAGACGGGGTGGGAGAAAAGAGAGAGAGCCTGGCATACTAGTAAACCTGACAAGCCAACGTCCTATAACTCGACGAATAATTATCCAACACGGCATCCAACACGCCCACCAACGTATTGTTCGTATCACAAACCGCTGCCAGCTGACTCTTGCCATCTAGCAAATCACTTTCACTGCATGTTGAGGAACATACTGTCCCTAGGTAAGTGTTGAGCTGGTCGGAGAAACCTTGCCCAGCGGAGGAGACGGAGGAGGAAGAAGGGTTGGAAATGAGGCTAGCGAGAGAGGTGAGGGAGAGGCATGAACCGAGGGAAGAGGTGGTCATGTTGACGAGGGTGATGAGACATGACATGGAAGAGATCTCGGCAGTTTGGAGGGTTTGGAGAAAGGTAACTTCGTCAGATGTCGCCGATGAGGAGGTGGAAGAAGAGGACGAGGCAGAGGTGGTAGAGCTCGAGTCGCTGCCGAATAAACTGCCTAAAGAAGGGACGGCGAATAAGAGCGGTACGAGGGGGTGGTAGATACGCATGGTTGAATAAATAAATAAAAAATATGAATGGATGAACAGGCCGTGACCGCTTCCGGAGCGTTAGCTAGAAACCGAATAAATCGTACCGAGGCAGAAACGTTTAGGAGGGTGTGAATGCAGCGAATGAGGTTTACATCTCATCTTAAACCCCCCCCCTCAACGAGGACAATAAGGTGTGGTGGACAATCGATTGGGAAAAAGGCTGAAAGGATTGTCACACGAGTGACTGAAAGTATAATCAGGAGGCGAGCTTGACAAAGGATATCGAACAAATGGGACATCTTGGCAAGGCGAGTTGCAAGGTTGGCATTTCGCATCTTACCCCATTTAATGATCATTTACAAACGTACCAACTAGCCAGTAAACATCCCAGGTACCAGAGACGATGCCATGTCATTCATATCATCGTGACCGAGAAGCGGAGATTTGACAAGACTATTTCGAGTCAATACACTACACTGCAGACTTGGCCGACGTAAAAAGCGTAAAAAAAGGCTGGAAAGAGATCGTAAAAGGAAACAAACATTTGAATGATTTCGTGGCAGAGGTGAACAAAAGAGAGGCTTATGCTACAAATGAACTGGAGTAAGGGAGGCTTATGTTTGCGCATTGGTTATTCGATCAAATCGTCGCCAGGAATCATATCTTTCCTTGCACTGCAAGGTTACCGCGGGGAATCGGACAACAAAAAAAGGGTTGGGGAGCATTTACCGCTGCCCAGTCTGAGCTTGGGCGACGCTTTCCTTGGATCCAACAGACTGGGCACGAGCGATACGCTCTTCAGCTGCTTTGATCTGAGCTTCAAGCTCGGCAAGCTGGGACTCGAGACGAGGGAGTTGTGACCGACTGTTTAAATCTCGTTTCAGCGCTTGCATTCTGTTTTTTTACAAACTCTCGCTCCAATCTCTAGGAAAAAGAAAGAGGCTTACCGCTTTTCAACTTTTTGTTCAAGATCTTTGACTGCTTCTTCACTCTGCCCATCGCCATTCACTCCACTTGCTTTACTGACCATATCCCAATCGCTCTCGCCGTGCGAGCCACTAGACGCCGAAGTAGATGGTTCCGTTGATCCATGCCCAGCACCGGCATCGGAGCCGGGGCCTTGCCGGTGAGGGTACACAGCGGGAGAGGGACGTGAAACCGAGACGGGCGTTACCTGAGTAGCGAGCTGGGACGCGTAGGCCGTCGGAGGGGTACGGGGTTGGGGTCTGCCGACGACGGCTTCGAGGAGGCTGGAAGAGGAACCGCTGGTTTGCGGCTGGAGGTACGGGAGATTGAGCAGGTTGGGCGAGTGGGTATGAGAATGAGGGTTGGACTGGGGCGTTTGCGGGTAAGAGGAGTATGGCGAGGGCATAGTGGGCATACAACGAAACGCGTAGAGAAAAAGAGGAAAGAGGAATGGGAAAGTCGAGTTGGAGACACCCGACGCGCTGGCTCGTCACTCGTCGGCCAGGAGCACTCGACAGCCCGGCTGCTGCACTTGTATGTACCGAGGATAGACGCGATGCATGCACCAAAGATACGCTCTATGTATGTGGCGATGCATGGCCCGTATGGCATGCATGCATCGCACTCCCATGCACTCGCTCTGCATGCCCGGCTGCCGGTTCGCTGCCGTCGTCAGTGGGAGAGTCGGGGGTGCGATCGGGACACCACATCCGCCAGGCCGAATCTTCGTGCGAGGTGTATCTGTTGTTGACATCGAATTGACATCGAACGCTGACTCGGACAGAAGCTACATGGGCATCCATGACACCAGCCAGTGATCCCGCACAGCCGGACACCCCCCCCGACGGCCGCGTCCCCGCCTGCTCCCCGTCTTCCAGCTCCCGCTCATTCGGTGCACCCGACGGTCATGGACACGGCACTCAGCCATCTCCAAGACAGGTGCCTCTGCCCACGTCCACATCGTCTCCAACTCTTTCGCCCCGGTCAGCACTTTCGTACACGCTCTCCTTTCAAAACGCATCGCCTTCATCGCTCCATGCTCTAGAACACGAAAATTTCCCTCCGATACTCGAGGGGAACGCAATCGGTAATGGTATCGACGCAGAGGATGGTGATCTCTCTGCGCCTTTCGAATCAATCCCTCTGTCTTCCACGCCTCCGCGTGAGGTACCCACTGTCCCTCTTCCCTCTTCGCCCCGCGAGATGCTGTCCCCAAAATCAGTGAAGAAGCGGAGATCATGGGGCGGGTTCGGCATGTCAAGCGATGGACACCAAACCGCCCGCGGCGAATTGCCTGAACACCCACCGCCCCATTCTTCACAAAGCGCTGAACCTCTTCCATCCACACATGACGGACATAACGGACAAGGGATCCCCGGGCGAGCGTCGACAGCTACACCTCCGCGACGGGCTGCTCCCCCACCTCATCCATTTCCCTGGCCTATTCCCACCTCTCCACGTCCAAGTTCTTCCAAGCGTCTCTCTACCGTCTCCAACGCCTCCAACGGGACGCACGCGACACAGGCATCCCAGGGATCTACCTCTGCCAACCCTTCACATCCCTCAGGACAAACACATCAGCACACCCCAGCGTTGGGCGCCAAGGGCGTATCGACCTTTGAAAAAGTAATCTCCCACACCCGACCTTCCTGGCTCCCGCCTAAAGACCGCATCGAAGACGTCACCCACCTGCATCAATGGGAAGACATGATGCGCCACGCCAGGGAACACGAAAAAGTCCTCGCGAAGCAAGCAGAAATAAGACGCTTGGAGAAGGAGAAGCGGTTAACGGCCGAAGCCCCAAAGTGGGAGAAATTACTTTCGGATGAAAAGGATTTTTCGGCGAAAAAGGTAAAGGAGAATGAAGAGTTGAGGAAACTGTGGTTTGAAGGCGTGCCGAGCCATTTGAGGGGGAAAGCGTGGAGTATGGCCGTAGGTAATCCGCTGGCTTTATCCAAGGGTACGTCGCCATCCTAGCCTTTTTCTCGTTGCTCACCCCCCCACCATGTAGATATATACAAAACGTACCTCGCCCGTGCCCGTAAAGGTCTCGCTACCAACCGTTTCCCACCGGATCTGTTGAAAACAATTGAAGGCGATATGGATAACACACTCGTCACGCTCAAAGTCTTTACAAGAGGTTCTCCACTCCGAGACGATCTGAGGGAATTGATCTGTGCATGGCTGGTCTTCAGGTCAGATGAAGGATTGGGATATGCAAGTTATTTTCTTTTTCAAAAAATAAAAAAAAGAAATCTGACGGTCCGAATAGGCACCCTACATAAACCTCCTCTGCGCCATGCTCCTCCTCGCTTCCCCACCCCCTACCGCCTTCCTCACTCTCCTCAACATCCTCTCCCGCCCCCTCCTCCGCGCATTCTTCACCCCGCTCTCCCCCGAAATCTCCGCCTACTACCGTATCCTCGAAAACCTCCAGGCGGACCGATACCCCAAAATCTACGCCAACTGTAAAGCCCTCGGCGTCGGCGTCCCCGAAAACTGGTTCCGCAGCCTACTAGTCGAGCAAGTCGGGTTTGAGTCTAGTTGTCGGTTATGGGACCAGATCATGTTGGACGGTGATGGGTTTGTGTTTCGAGCAGCATTGGCGATCTTTGGGTACCTAGAGCCGAGGCTGTACTACCCCGATAAACAAGAAGTGCTCTCCGTGCTGGAGGGACATAATCCGGCGTCGTTGGCGATTCTTCAGAGGGAGAGGGAGCGAGCAAAGTTGAGAGGGGAGACGTTTGTGCAGGAAGGGATTGATGGGACGTTGACTGCGTTTGGGCTGGATGAAGGAAAGTTGTTTGGGATGATTGAAAGTGATGGGTGGAGAGAAAAGGATTTTGAGAGGTTGGTCATGAGAGAGATGCCAGATTATTAGATTCGTAGTTTTGTGAAGAGAAAGGGAAGCCGTCTTGCTTTATATTTTGTTCGTTTGCTTTTTGGGTTGTATAAAAACGTCAATACCTTGCATATCTTGATTATCACCCTAGTGGTCATCTTCATCTATATACCAAATCGTTCATCGATTTTAGAAATGAGATCTTGTTCTCTGGTCGTCCTTTGAGTAACGAGGAGCTTTTGGCGGGGGGTTGTTGTCGCAGACTATTGTTGCTTATTGACGATACTCGACTCATTTGCTGGCACATCCTTTGAAGTAAGGCTGCCGATATGTAAGAGACAACGCATATTACGTAGGACCGGTCCCTTGTCTCAACACCTCCTTGCACAGTTTTTTGAGAACACGCAGGTCTGACCGTGCGATGAGATGTTCTTGTTAAAAGAGCTCGTAAAACTCATCTTTCCACGTCTCTCAATTCTCTCTTGACTCTGGAACGGAAAACAATCATAGTCAAGAACACAGCCGTTCTGTCATCAACTATTAATCACATAAAGCAAGTTCCCACGTCCTGACGCTGGACCTGAAAAAGAGGTGATAAAAAATGCCGTCCCTCTTTACAGCCCTTTCCCTCACCACCCTCGCCGGCCCACGGATCATCCCTCAAGTACCCACCTTGGCCGAACTCCAAAAACAAGCTGAATCTCTTGGATCGTCTGCATCCGAAAGTCTCCCTTCTTTGCCTGCTTATTCTAGTTTCCATTCCTCGTCATCTTTTCCGTCCCCGTCTCAGTCAGGCGGGGGCGGGGGCGAGGGCGAGGGCGCAAAAGTAAAAGGAACAAGCAGCAAGGTGGCGAGGCCGGAAAAGACGGCTGTGTTGGGTAGGGATCCAGCTGGATTACCGCCCTGCTTGAATCCCAGCGTTTTCGACGGGGGGAAGAGCTGGTATACTTTTCATTTTTTGAACGCAGGTTCCACCCTTACAGCAAGCGGTCAACACGCCGCTGCTCCACCATCATACACCGAATCAGACCCTCATCCCTGTTCCCATCTCCACCCTAGCCAGTCGGTACCGCCAAACAAGCTGAAAAAGCAGTTTTCCGGATGGCTGAGGCTCCAGCAAAGTATTCCAGACGAAAAAGACGCGAAACCGCGGATGGTCGGGAGCAAAGTATACGCGGACAGTGTGCATAGTGGGTATTTTGAAAAAGCAATGTATACCCGCCAAAGGATTAGCTCATATATCGCTAGGTGGTCAGTCAAGCATGCATGAAATGCACAGAGAAGACACGAAACCTGGTTTTTGGGAGTGGTCAGTAAAAGGATTTCCTCCCATTCGCGTTTGACGCGATTGGTCGATAGGGTCGAGCTGATTCGCCCAATAGGATGACGTGCCGATCGTGTACGTGATAAATATTTGACGCCGGAACTTGTTGTTACCTTTCACCTTTTGCCGTGTTCCGTCTTCACCGCATGCGCCTAGAAATCACACCGCGTTGCGAGCACGACAATTGTAGAGCGTAATTGTGATACATTTTATATCCATGGTATTGCGCATGTACATCCCACTCCCACATGCTGTCCTCCAAACCCTAAATGATATGCAATGTGTATTATTAATCTAGCGGTAGTACTGCGGCAAACTGTCAGTCTAGGTTCAGAGCAGTGATGAGAAAGAGTGAAACATACGTGCTCAGACTGGAGGTTGGCAGCAATCTCCGCTTCCGCCCTGTCACCATTCAACAAAAGCTTCTCCTTGTTGTACAACAACTCTTCTCGAGTTTCGGTAGAGAATTCCTGGTTTTGTGCTGTTTTTTCATCTGTCAGCGTAGAATCTCTTGATTTACTTTGTCAATTAACATACTCTCGACAATGGCGTCAACGGGGCACGCTTCTTGGCAGAAACCACAATAGATGCACTTTGTCATATCAATATCTATTCTCAGAATTAGCACCCGACTTGCGCAGTGAAAAGCAACAAAAAAGGCGACATACCATATCGGGTAGTCCTCCTAGATCCATCTTCACGAGCCTCAGATTCAATGGTGATGGCCTGCGCCGGGCAGATAGCTTCACATAACTTGCACGCTGCCTCTTCGTCAGTCCTTGTACTATCGACATGGAACTTTTAAACCAGCTTACCAATGCACCTTTCCTCGCCATTGGGGTACCGTCTCAAAGCGTGTTCTCCTCTAAACCTCGCTGAAAGAGGTCCCTTCTCAAAGGGATACATGATAGTATACGGTGGTCTGAAGAATTGCTCAAGCACAACCCACATACCCCTCACAATCTCGGTCAAGAACAAGATCTGAGAGGCCTTGTCAATGGCAGAAGGGCCAGTAGAGTAGTCTGGGTATTTTTGAGCGCTAATGGCGCTCTGGGTAGCTGTATCAAGAGGGTTGGGAGATTTGGGCGGGCCGGGGGTGACATGTTGAGGGCCGGTATCGTTTGAGGGAGTGGCGAGGAGGCGGGGAGGGGTTGTGATTAAAGTGCGGGCGAAGGTGCGGGGCACGATGGGCTGAAGAGCGGGGCGGATGAGCGTGAGATGGCGCATTGTAATGTGGTGGAGAAAGATGGAAAGAACAAGGATGAAATAGGGAGACGTGTTAAGAGATGGCGGCGACGAACCACAATGCAGCTGGAGTGTCAGCAGAACCGGCGTTTCCGACTGTGGCACTTTCCGCGTCGTCCAATCACATTCACTCCATAACCCATACCCAATACATCTTGCTGTATATACTGCTACTCTGCTGCTGCTACAACTTGGCCCGCGATGCATCCACTCCGCCCACCGCCTCGCACACAGCACGCATATCCCGCAATACTTGCGCAATATTATGCTTGAACCGCTGCGTAGACGTCTTCTCGCACGAGAATTTACTCTCAATCCCAAACTTGATCAAATGCGGGCCTGCCATGTCTGATCACATTGTCAACTCACAGCCCTTCATTTGATAGCCACAGCGCTCACAATTGATCCCATATCCATCGGGCCAAGCAGCCCCAAATCCAGTCGCCGTGAATTTCCCACCAGCGCTCAACCCGCTTGTGGACAATTTCCACTCCTGGCTCTTTGCATACACCTCATCCTCAAACAAGGGGTGCGTCTCCCCCGCTCGCAACTGGACCTTAAGACCCATCAAATGACGATCGTACCCATGCCCACTGGAGGACCTCTTAGTAAGCGCATTGTGCGCCTGGCAAGCGCTGCTCAGAAGCCTGTATCTCTCATCGGCGGTGCTTTCGGGGTTGATCATGGCCTTGACGAATGCACGAGATTCGGATGTGAGCGAGCGGATGACGTCCGTACGACCGTGCAGCATGGTACGAGTAGAGGCGGTTTCATAAGTGGCCGTAGGATAACCTTGGTCAAGGAACCATGCAAGCTGGAGAGCTTGCTGGATATATGCGTCGGGTGCTTGTTTGGCTAACAGACTATTTCAGCTTTGAAATATTAGATGGCAAGATGATACTACTAACCAGTTTTCTTAATCCATTCTGAAGCGTATTCGCCCCACCACAACTGACTTGCATCAGAGTCATCAATCAACTTTTGATTCTTCTGCTTGACTTGCTCAATCTCCTGTAAGATAGTCTCATCCACAGCCCAATCCAGCTTCTCCCACCCTTCACCACCCTTTCCCGTGGCTACCACTACCGGCGTAGAAGTCTTGAATTGGGACTCATCGACAGGCTTATCCAGCACATACTCGACCACGATACTAGGAATCAATGCGTCCACCGGGGAATGCTCGCCCATAATCCCCGCCCGGCCGCTTGTCTCTACCAACACACTAACAGCTTTATCGAACCACCTGTTTCTACCGCCGTCTATGCCTGTGGCGCAGTTTCTCACTTGAGCGTCAACAGCCGGAAGCCGGAGAGGGTCGCCAGAGGGAGGAGGCACAGATGGGAGTGTGTAAGGGTCGAGTGAAAGGGCGAGAAGAGACGTTGAGAGAGAAGTCAGGGTAGAGCGGTTCGAGGGTGAGAGAAGTAAGAGGCGCTCTCGGTTCTGCGATTGTATACCATATCAGCTCGATCATTCCTTATGGGGTTTGGTATGGCTCAGCCGACCTTGGTCCAGTTATCTCTATCATCAGCACCCAATACACCAACCTCCACAGCCCTTTCCCCACGTTGTTTCCTTCGCTTAGCATCGTCCACTGCCGCTTGGAATCTCTTCTCAATTTCCCCAGCAGGGAGTGGTTCTGGCACACCGTCGGCAGAGGAAGAAGGTGGGGAAAAAATGTCGATAGCGTAGTAGTAATCATCCACTAGAAGAGAGAGGTGCGTTGAGAGTGGAGAAGGGTTCGAAAAAGCGTCGCAGTTGGGTAAAGGTATCCTCGAGAGGTTGAACATGCTATAGTCCGTGTTAGTCTTTATCATAGACTAACAAGCTAGAAAGAAACGACATACTTGGCATACTGGTTCATACAGAACTTGACTCCCTTGATCTCATCCGGCTTGATCTCTTGTCTCTCCAGTTTCGTCCTAAACTCTGCAAATCGCCTAGCGATCCAAGCCGCACGCCGAATTTGCCAGGGCGTAATCCACTCCTTCTTTACGACCTTTTCGTACTGCACAGGAGGATCGATTGAGCCTGACACGAGCCACTCTTTACCACCACCTTGACCGCCTGCCGGGACGTCCGTGAGAGGGCTAGCGTTGGGAATTTTGATAGTAGCAGTTTGAGCGCCCGTGGAATTGGATTCATTCGTAGAAGAAGGTAGAGAAGGCGGAGGAGGGCTAAGCGGATCTTCGGCAAAGCATAGCCACCAATTCGAGTTGACCAGCAGCGGAGCTCTCCAGGTATGGTAAGCGAGCGCAAGCCAGAGTGTATCATTTAGCCAGTTGTTGGGGGATACATGATCAAGGTCTTATCATCTCATTATTCAGCTGAAGGCTTTTAAGTAATGAAGTATTAGTACATACCTTTAAGACGTTCTTGCAAAACTCGCCCCAGTCCTCCGGCTGAAGCAAAGTCTTTAACATACAATCGTCGTTTCTCAACTTCGTTACTCAAACTAGCTTTGTCATACTAAACAAGCTCGTAAGCACACCCATGTTCCACGAAACACACGCGATGACAAGCGTCAGAAACATCACATGACACTTATCACCCCCAAAAAAGAAAGAAACAAGAGCCCACCTTTTCCTCCAGTAACGGTCCCAGGCTCTGAAGGTACCCCTCCAGACTAGCTTCCAAATCTGGCACAGGCAGCCTTGGGAGTTTACTCTGGTTCTCAAAGGTTTTTAACTGATTATCTCTGTAAGTGGAAGCGGCAAACATTCTACGGGATACGTTTCTGGCAGTGATCGAGGCGGGGTGCGCGGGTGCTAATACTGGGAAGAACGAGGTTGTGCGGAGGGTTCTAAGAGGGGTATGTACAGACTGGATGCGGTGTATGGAAGAAGGAATAATCATAGTAGCTGCAGTTAGAAATTAGAAAGGGAAGAGCATCTCTGAATGAAATGGTCACATATAGCATGAATACACACGGTCATTCGCTCTAAACTCTGCTTTTGGAAGGTGAACGGACGGATCGGAAAACTCAATACCCGAAATATAGGCGCGAAGCGTTCTCCTCTGAATCCGACACCGTGCCTAACAACAAACTCTCATGTCTTTGTGTCAATCGAGGATCATTTCTCAAATGTGGACTTGTACGTAGCCCGAATGAGTGTTCAGTTCCTATCGCAGTTTGATACTGACTGCAACAACGGTGATAGGTCTTGCAGGTGTTAAATTTAGGCCCAGCCACGCTGAACAAAAACAGCCGGTATGGAGCACCAACCACCGCTCAGAGGTCAAAAGCGACCGCCTCCTCCGTAGCCACCATCATGTACGCGTCCCCAATCGTGAGTGAGATGTTGGGAATTACGCCGAGAGACTTACACTGACCGATTTTAACTCATTGACCAGGTGCATTTTCTTCTGTCTGTGGCTCCGAAAATCGACAATGTCGATATATCCGAACATGACTCGGTGTATTATTTTGCGACTTTCTTTTTTCGGAATCTGGAGGATGTCGAACAGCAGGCCATCATAGACTTCTATGATGAGAAGGTCCACAGGATGGCCTCTCTGCCTGCTTGTTTTTCTCTCACTGACATGGATGGATATCGGGCATGCGGCCGACGACCAGAAAGGATCTTTGGGAGAAACAAAACGTCAAGCTCAAAATGTCGACGGCTTTTCATCCCCAAACAGACGATACCTCGGAACGCTCCAACAAGACGGTGGTGCAACCCTTACGCAGTTGAGTGAGGAGGCGAAGATAGGCAGCATGTGGCAAAATCTGTGGAAGTGGAGGTCGCGCCAGGGGAAGGGGGCCAATGGTGGCGAGTAATGTATGTATGAATATAATAAGATGGATATGATGTATGGAAAATGCCAGCTACGTACAAGGATCTTGATATTCTATATCTTCTTTATTATCTACAGTATCAAAAGGTACAAATAGCTACCAGTAGGTCTTTATATCCTCCACGATCAAAGTTTCTGTTTTCCAGGACCATATCTCCTCTTTAAATTATCTCAACTGACCATCCAAGGCGGACGATATACCATCAAGGAAGGGAAACAATTATCCGCCAGGACTCTCTTGTTTATCGGTCATCTTTGTATGTTTCAAGCCCGAACAGCCTTCAACCATGGATGATCTACTTCGGGATTTTCAGATGATACCTTCTTCGTATCGATGACTCTATCATCGGGAGGAAGGAAGTACCTGTCATTTGAACAGCAATGGAACGGTTCCTCAGACGTTTCTGATAAGAGCATGGGATGATGGTATAAGTAAAATTGACCGAATTCGAAGAAGTGGCTGACCTGTTGCGAGATAAACCGAACATATTGCAGGCCAGTTTCTTCATTCGTTCATTCTTGTTGATTCTGCGCGGATTTGCTGTTGTTGTTTGTTGACAACAAAATTTACGTAATCAATTAAAGGAACTTCGATCTTTAGCGGAGGAAGTTAGCGTTCTGCACTGCGTAACCGACGGACCATATTTGTTTTGCTTGAGGCCACATTCACGTTCATCTTTCTATTTACTGAGACTAGACAGCAAGGGCATTTCCGGGAAACATCAGCAGAACATTGTTTTTCCTGTCCTCAAAGCATCGCCTTCACGACGACAATGGAGGCGCCGACAGCTGACCCAATGGTGCATGCGGAGAAGGAGGCAGAACGGGCTGAGAATGAGCTCGTAGAAGTAGACACCCCTGATGTCGTACAAGAGGCTATTTCAAAGAACACAGAGACGGCTGAAGTCAGTGTTAACTCCACGATCACCCCAATGGAAGAAGTCACCGAACGGATGCAGGTCGACGCGGCAGTTGTTTCGGTCGAAGGGTCCGAAAGACCTTTAGAGCCCAGCATGGGCTCCGGAAAAGAACCTTTAGGAACCTTGGGAGAAGCTGTAGAGGATGGGGTGGAGAAAAATGATGTCGAAGATCCGGAAGGAGATGCTGAAGTTGAAGGTGAAGGAGAGGAAGATGGAGAGGAAGGATCTGGTAGTGAGGATGAAGATGAAGAGGAGGATGAAGAAGAAGAGGAAGATGAGAGTGATGGCGACGAAAGTGAGGATCTTGAAGGATCACCCGTAAGTTCTGTGCATCATACCGTCTGCTAGCCAGGTTCTCAAGCACCCCTACAGGAAATCATCGCCATTGATGGTCCAGACGGTTCACCCCATTTCACCCTCCACCCCGTCGTGAAAACCGAGCCTACATCGCCCGGTTCTATGCCCACCACCCTTCCAACCGAACCTATTGAAACCCTCCCCACAACAGACGGCGCCGAAAACGTTCTGGTCCCCAAAAAGAAAAAGCGAGCTCGTCTCCGTTCACCATCCGAGGACGAAGACCTCGCTCCTCCCCCGCCTCCTATGAAGACGATCCGACTGGAGAGACCACTGGTCCAAAATGGTGAGACCATGGAATGGAATATCCTAGATGATGCTAGGGCGAATGGGCTTTGCGTAGCGTGGGGAGTTGGAGTGGTAGATGATTTGCCTGGGACCATGACTCCTGGAGCGGCCGGAATGTCCGGGTTGACTGAGGAGGGTATGGAGATTGATGGTTCACCTGTGGCGGGATCATCGACTGGAGGGGTTTTGGGGATAGGATTCGCTGACGAGGATCCGGAAGAGATCGCGAGGAAGTTGGAGGAGAAATACGGGGATAAGAAGAAGACGAAGAAGGTACGATGCGAGACTATTGATTCATTTGACATATCTGACTGGAGCTGTAGAAGAAGAGGCCTACGGATTATGATTTGGAAGATCCTTTCATAGACGATTCCGAAATCATGATTGATGCTCCCACTCATTACGCCCGGCCGGCGAGGGAAGGCTTCTTTGTTCATTCCGGTCCACTCCAACTGATGAAAGAGTACGTGTTTTTTTTTTTTTTCTAACCCTCAGTCCAGTTTTACTCATGACTCTTTAATTAGATCTCCCCTGAAAAAGCGCAACGTCAGCAACAAACCTAAATCTAACCAAGCTAAAAGCAAAGGGGCACCCTCATCTCCTGAACCCAAAGCGCCTCGTACGTCGTTAGCTGCTTCACTCTTAGCTCGAATTCGTGCACGTGAAGGGTTGCGAGATCCATCATCCCACGAAGATATCCAGGACGGACCGATTTCTGTGACCCCAAACTTGGACACAGCTGGGGGAAATGATGGTGATGATAATAATGATGGTGGGTTTTCGATATCGACTATGGGGCGGCATGTCACTAACGAAGCCTTAGTGTTGTGGCAGTCACTTTTCCAGCGAGACTTGGAAAAGCAGCCTCCGGTTGATAGAGTCATGTTCAGAACTGCCTCTCGCCATGACAAAGTATGCTTATGATCGTCCCCCTTTTGCCATAATTTTAGCGTTTACTGACGGGTCTATTTAGTATCTTCCGCCTTACCCTGCTGTCCCTCAAGAAGTTGCTCGAGCCTTATTGGCCCTCCGTTTAGAGTCTCTCGAATGTATGCTAATTAACGATCTGCCACGTCTTACATTACCCGAGGCTGACAGATGATATAGATGATTGGGATCACGCCAACCGATCGAAGTTCCCAGAACACCTCAAGCCTTCCCTTAAGCGCGCTAGTACCATAGCGTACCAACACGACGTGTTTGATGTCTTCGACCATACATCGGAAGACAAGGGCTTTGCGATATGTCTGCAGAGTGTCTACCCTTACAATGTGTTCACTCTTCGAGTACGTTACAGATCTCGCCTCCTGGCTTGATGATTGGGCCTTGAATTTCCAGCGAAGGATGGCTGACAAATATACGTAGAAACTCGTGACAAAATTGATTTACGAAGGGTATCTCAAGTGGCTTCAAGATTGCGAGGATGAAGGCATCAGACAATTCAAAGAGGAGATCGACAAGGATAGTGCGATGTGGATTGAGAAATACGAGACTAGCAAACGGGACTGGGAAGTTGAAGTTGCAGCTTGGGGTAAGTATTTTTCATCTTTTGTGAGCTGTATGCCTCTTAACACAGGTCATTGACGTGCCGCAGACGAAAAACACCCTTTTGGTTCACATATCTCACCACCTCTTATTGACGTTACAGACCCATCAAGCAGTGCCCAACCTGCACCAAAACCCGAGGATATCCGTCCCCCTGAGCCCCAGAGACGATTTGTTTGGACTTCAGAGATGCGTGATATTTTTTGGCAGCTGATTGAGAACTTGCGTGTGACCACGGAATTGATCAAGAAGGGGGCGTACGTATAATGTTCACTTTGAAATTCAACCCATGGTTGGATCAGTGGAATGATAGCTAAATTGAACATTTGTAGAGACTGGCATGCCGCCGGAGCGAAGAACGGGAAAGAATGGACGGAACAGGGGTTGAAGAGCCGGTTGTACAAGAAGATCGTGGATATTTTCCCTGAGGGATACACGAACAACAACATCATATCACGTGAACGTACGTGTATTCATCAGACAGCTGTGGTGTTTGCCAAAAGAGGGATTGAGCTAACGACTTTTCTCATGCCTCTAGTGACCAAATTGAAGAAGAGGAAGGAGGAAGCACAGAAAAAGTCGGACGATACGAAAAAGCCAGGGGTCTCTAAAGAGGAGGAACCCGAGGGTGTCAAGTCGGAGAATGCTAGCAAGGATTAGAGAAGATTAATCCAATTGATCGGGGCGGTCGAACAGACGGACGATATGTAGTTGTACAACTAATGCATGTTCGATTACACTTAAGGTTCTGAAGATCATCACTCAAGACTGTCCTGACGACAACGTCCTGGAATTGTCTGAAGACGGTGCGTTTAGTCGACTGATCAACAACAGAGAGTGATGCTACCTCCGATACTGAAAAGATACAGCGGAATAATAAGGGATAATAATATACTGGTACATTAAAGAATTGTCGCGAGGGTTGAATAACTCCTGCAGGAATAAGTCAGCGCTGAATACATTGCAAGGACACAAAAGGGTTACCCACGATATAACAAGGACAAGAGCCTGAATAAGTGCCCACAGAAAGGGTACCCATCTACTCAACGATTAGTTGCACCCTAACATCAGGACATACAGACGCCACTCACGTCGACATGCTGAAACCTCCTGCTGAATAGATTGCTGCCAACGCAAACCCAACAATAGTACTGCTGATGATCGAGATTATCCCAGCAGCAACTGTCATTACAATCGGTAGTAGTATAACTGGCCAAAATGGAGGCTTTTTCCTTTTGGGCCTTTCGAACGGTCGATGACGTTTGAATAGGGGTGTGGAGAATGATGTCGCTGAAGCGCCTGTATTGGGGGAAGTGGTGCGATAGGGCGGTGTCTCGTTGCTTTTGGAATCATCTGACTTCGGCACTAGAGGTAGAGGATCAGGGGAGCGAAATACTGTCAGGGATAATAAGAGGGTGAAGGAGGCCATTAGGGCACAAATGAGGAAAAGCGAGCAGACGAGAAGTATAGTCCAGTATAATGTGAAGCGCCAAATAGCTGCAACGAATGTTAATCCAGATAGATCCACAAGAGATCTTGATAACGAACCTTCAGCTTCATATAAGAAGATTCCTCGCTGTTCCACAGTGGAGTCTAAAGTCGGGAGGTAGAGGGACGGCCACGGAGGTGTCGTGTACCCATCAGGGACTGATATGACCTGAAATTGTTTTCAACACCCTGTAACAATAGAGAAATCATCTGTAGTAACAACTCACACCTTTGCCTTGAGTAGGGTCCAATGCTGACGATAGACCGTTACCCATCTTGCTGTCGAAGTTGATATGTTCTGAACAGCAGATCCTCTACAGAAAACCTTTCTGATATATTTCGGCTATATTTGCTGGCTCATGATAATTGGAAGGCTGCAGAAATGAACCTCGGTCTCAGAGGGCGTATTGATATAATGTAATGTTGGATTGAGATGTTCTTGCGGGAAAGAAGGATGAGGAAAACATGACAGTATGTAATTAGGAATCAACAAGCAGATAAGTCATTAGCCTTTAGCATTCGGCCTAATCCGAATATAAATGCATCCCAAACGCCTTGCGGCGACTAAACACATTTGTAATTAGATTACAAATTGTAACGACTCGAAGTCGAGAGCGACTTCAAAAAAGTTGCATTTGTTTACAATTGCGTGACAACGACGTCGTTCTTCGTTTCTCGTCTTACCATACCTGAATCAAAAACGATAAAACAACATTCGCAAGAGCTCGAGGAACATCACCAACCTACCCTCACTACAATACGATCAGCCATCATGTCCGCAATCTCTCGCCCTATCACTTCCCGCTTATGGAACCACTATACCACCGCTCTGCGTGAACGACCACTGCGCACGAAAATGATTCAAAGTGGTGTTCTCTTCATAACGGCCGATATTGTGGCACAGCTAGGTATTGAAGGAAGGAGTTTAAGGAGAGCGATCTCGGGGGAGGAGGGCGATGAGGTATATGAAGTAGGTCAGGATGATAACATATTTGGTTCGGGCCACTAACGATCGAGTTTAGCCTTTAAGAACGGCCAGGCTGGTTTCCTGTAAATTCCTTTCAAGTAACCATGTAATTGAGTACTGATGCTGACTTTATCAGATGGGACCATTATCTTCGCCCCTCTTGCTCATATGTGGCTCAGCACACTAGAAAAAATCAGTCTTTCCAGTCGCTGGACGAGTGAGTGCCTTATCTGCCTTCCTCGAGGAGCGCGGTTCACCTATCTTCTTTTAAGCCCTTGCTTCCAGATTAGTATTGGATATGACTGTGTGGAGTCCCTGTGTTACTTTCATGTTTCCAACTTCGCTTGGTCTCTTAGAAGGGAAGAGCATTAAGGAGGTCCGTCATAAAGTAGCCATGGTATGTTTCCCACAAGCTGTTCTTCACTTGCAATGTCTTACATTACCTTTCTACAGGGCTGGTTCCCAACGTGGCAGAAGGCCGTATGTGTCTTTGGTCCTACCCAGATTCTCAATTTTACCCTTGTTCCAGCCCAACATCGTCTTCTATTCGTCCAGTCTGTCGGCATGTGCTGGAACATCTTCCTTTCATGGCAAAACAATAGAAACAACAAGGTCCTCGCTGCCGCCACGTTGAAACTTGCTGTAGCTCGTGTTCATGTGTCGGAAATTGAGAGCGAAGAAAATCCGGAAGAGAATGAAGTCGAACAAGCGGAGAAAGAGTTGGAGAAAGCGCAAGCGGCCGTCAAAAGAGCCGAGGAGAAGAAGGAAAGGATGCGAAAGGAAGGTGGGGAGGCGGGTGTTGGTGTCAGAATGGGATGGTCATAGGCGGCTTGCGCGTCTTTGCTCCCTTCAGCGTTTCTTAATCTTCGCTGGCTGTATTGGTAGAACTTTAGATGTCTCTAGATCTCTGTAGATCATAGACCATATCACGTGCTTGTTGTAGCTATCGCAAATTATAGAATGCTACAGTATATGACCATCAAAACGTTCTTTGTTGCCCATTATCATACTCATCCAGTATCACCTCCACGTCGTTTTATGCCCCTGTAATGGGAACGGCGATATAACCGGAGGATATGGGCCCATTACACTAGGTCTCCGCTCGGTATTCGGCGGAATGAGCTGATCGTGATCGCTCTTCGGTCTCTCACTGGCAGATGACGGTGGCATAAGCGTTGCATTCTTGCCCTTGGCTTCGTTTTCCTTTACGACATCCGCCAAATATGTGATTTTGCTCGCGCGACGTTCTGAACTGAACTGTTTAGTTGTCATCGGACTTACTTGGATTGTCAAGGAAGGATCAAGAAATGGGTGAAGGTGCCCAGGAGCAGAAGCAGATGGAACGGTTAAGGAAGAAGCTGAAACCATAGCCAATTGTGGGAGAATGTCAATTTGGGGAGGCTCGGATCGAGGAGCCTTGATGACCGCTGCTTTAACCGTAGTAGCCTTGGAATGGAATCCCTTCCAGGACTCGAACAGGCCAGGCGTTGGACTCAACTCGTACTGATCCTTAGACGTTGTGGAGTTATCCGGACTAATCTTTTCTGTCTCCGGGGATGTCGTCAGAGGTGCCGGCTTCATAGCTAACATAGAGAGGGAAGTTGTATGTCCGACAGGGGGAGTCGTAGTGAGACTTTGCGATCCACCCATTTTCCTCGGTAGAGTGGCAGATACAAGCTTGAGGGAGTCGGGTCGTTTTCGTTTTTGAGGATCCTTCTTGTGGGAGCAAGGGGGAGCTTGGATGGTAGGTAGCTGAGGTATTGGGAAAGCGATGGATCCACGAGAAACTGTAGCATTGGCATTCAGCTCCCCAGCGCTGATTGGATGAGCAGATGGCCACTCATGGTAGGTATTTCTTTTGTCAGGTCGATTGCTTTTGAATGAAGGTCGACGGGAAATCGATGGCCGACCGTCAGTAGATGACGCCATCCTGACTGGTAACCCCGATGGATCGATTGCAGGGTTGATTTGTATTAGTTCCTCTTCCCCTCCAGCACTAATTTTTCTCAAGGACAACCTATCACCCTCCCTCCTATCCGACAGTCCCCCAGATAACACAGACGGTCGTCGATCTCCAACAGCGATGACACCTTCAGCGATTGAGTTTGCCTCTACACCTTGACACCCTTGCAAATTGGGATTCAAAATAGAAGCATGTGATGCATGACGTCCGCCGCCAAAGGGCAAAGCTTCGGAAGAGGCCTTTGCTGGTTCCAAGGTTTTGGTTGACAGTGTGGATGTGACAGAGTGTACCCGGGTAATCACGTCTGGAAGATAGGGATTGTGGCTGAGCTTCCTTACATTGATAATCCTGTCCAAAAAGCGGATTTGAGATATGTTTCCTCGTTCATCAGCGCCCCCCAATTGGATATTAGCATTACTCAAAGAGGAGGAACCCTCATTGTCAACGCTGACCACAAGGCCATTTTCCTGATCAAGTTGTTGATGATGTCTGTAGCAAAGATGACAATGGGGCAGAACATATTGATGAGCTGGAGAGTCGCACATCCCGTCTTCGGGTCTGAAAACTCGTCTCCAATACGGTGACAAATAACGGCGATAGAGAAATACAGCGTTGAACAAAAGAGAGAAGAACAAGACAGCGGATATGACCACGACTTATGTGTTTTAGTCAGCATCGGGCTCGTCCCGGGGTTGTGCCACTTACGAGATATCTTGACAGCATCCGGGAGACTCATCTGAACCTAAGGATGACAGGATGGAATATTAAAAAAGATGATGGTTAAGCTGGTATCGAAGTGGGTACCCCGTGCTTCGTTTCGATGTTATTAGGAAGTCCTGAACAGCTTTACCAACCAGTGTAATTACCTCGTGTCCTGTGTATAGGTCATCTGAGTGCTTCCAGTCATTTCTGATACTTTGAAACAATACATGAGATTAGAAAACTGAAAGGATGGTTTCAACGGAGCGAGTGAGTACAGGGGTAACAAAACCATTGGTAGTGGAGTTAGGTGCGTGAGAGAAAGGGTCGGTCGCTAATCTGTCTTGTTCAGGCCATTGCGCAGAATATTGCGTAGTCACAGAATGTATGACACTGGGGTTTTTAATTCGTTGAATGTATGGAGAAAAAAATCTCGTGTGATATGCGTAAGAGATGTGGAGAATTAGTAGTGATACTGCAGAAGTAGAAAAAATCAGCGAGTCGTCTATTATACTATGTTGTTGCTCAAACAAAGAAGCAAAAAGAATGAAGTCGACAGGGATTGAACCTGCGACCGGCGGATGCTTCCAGTAATTGGAATCCGATATTCTACCACTGAACTACGACTCCATTTGTTAAAGGCAAGGCTAACATGTCTTCATGACTGATTGCTCCACGTTCGCTGCTCCCACGGTGTTTCTCAAAATGTCTGTCGGTCACTCGCTTGCTTGCCAGCCACTATTGGTCGTTCGAGGAGATGTCTTTACTCTTTTGACACTGGACAACTTTTCATCAAATACGCGCTTCTAACTTTTACTTTCTCATACCCCGACTTTCTTTCCTCTGTAGACAGGACTATCAGCCAACATGCCTCCTCCTCCTCAGCATTCCACCGGCGGCTCCACTCTTGACAAGAGTTCGTTACAATTCCCTCTCTTTGTGGAAGTGATCATAAACTGATATGCTGGCTGTTAATAGTTAAGATGGGTGCCATAATGGGAAGTACGTTTTGGGACATCATCTAGGATGCTGAAAATAGATAATTGATGGTTTAAATAGGCTGTGTTGGTTTGACCATTGGATTCATCTTTGGCTCTTTCTCCATCATGCGGTAAGTCATTTTCTCTGAACCAAAACCAATAGTCAAAGGCTTCGCCGGAACTGATTTTGATCCTATTAGTGCCGGGCCCGGTCCCCGAGGTGTTGTCGCTACCCTTTCTCAGTATATGCTCTCATCTGCCGCCACTTTCGGTTTCTTCATGTCCGTCGGCTCTGTACGTCTTGTTCATTTGTGCTTATTCTACAGGCATCTGACCATTCGGACAATGCAGGTGATCCGAACGGAATCCGAACACAAATATATTCTTCCTCCTATGACCAACAGAGCAGCGAGCGAGCCTTGGCGAATGGCTTGGAAGCGAGCCGAGGAGAGACGGCGAGCAGAGGCGTCCCAGTAAGGGACTCTTTTTGTTCTCTAGGGGTTTCGCAGAGTTACGGAGCTGCAGGAGAATAAAGTAGGATACTTGGTGGCTTGGGCGAATGCTTGCGGCAAGATGGCTCCACAGCACAATAATAACTTTGCCGGTACACTTTTTCGCTTCTATGAACAGTGACTAGGTGCATATGCATATTTTCCCTTCTCATCTCTTTACAAAACTATATCGGGTGCTTCTTTTGATAGTCTTTCAAAACTACTACAACTCTGCAACCAACGTCTTCAAAGGCTCCACTGGCACAGCGGCTTTGGAGGGAACAAGTCTAGCCTTGAATTCTTGAATATCTTCAATCCAGACATTCCCAGGCCGCAGCTTGACATCTTCCGGTCCAGGTCCAGCACCTGCCTCGGCGCCGGGACCGGCTTCCTGGCCCTTTAATTCGGCGACCACATCCTTAAGCTGAGCCTTGACGTCATCCGCGACATTGGCAGCGGCGTCGATAGTAGAGTTGGCAAACTCCTTGACCTGTTCAAGGGTAGGGTTGTTTGATAACAGCTTTTGGATAGCAGCGGGGTCAACAGCGATACCAGCCTCGGTGAAACTCTTCACAAGAGGAGCGGCGGACGCCAAATCGAACTTGATGCCCCTATACTGAGACTTGAGGTGTACAGAAAGCTTGGCACGGGTAGGTGATGAAGTGTGGATGTAAGTCATGAGGACGTTGAGAATGTCTTGCTTGGTGGTCTTCCGTAACTCGGCAACATCGTTCTCACCTGATATATTCATTAGCACTACAGTTGGACACGATAAAGCCGAATGGACCTACGCCTTGCGAATTCAAAGTACCTGTCCTGAATCCTACCCCAGAACCTCTTCGTCTCTTCACCCAAATTCTTTGGCTTTTCCTCCTTCTTAGCGATCAAACTCTGTTTGTGTTTCTCAAACTCTTCCTCGGACATCTCCTCAATAGTCTCCTTCAAGCCATCCAAGAACGCCTCAATCCGTGTCTCGACGTACACCGGATCCTTCTCTGACTGCACCAACACTGTATAACCCATTGTCCCAGTAGACTGACTCGCATGACCGCTGACAATGTATCCCAACTGCTGCTTAGTTCGGAGGATATCAAAGCAGGGCTCGGCAGCAATTTGTGAGAAGAGGGAGAGATGATTACGGAGAGTAATATCAGAGGGGTCGCCGACGTGAATTTCGTAGATGACTGAGCCATTCACTTCGGACTTGTTGGGCACAGAAATTTGCCAAACGTACTCAGAAGCTACAAAAAAAATCAATGGACAGATCCACAGGTGCCTTCTAGTGTAGAACTTACATGAAGGAAGAACAAGAGATCGCGGCGCCTTGAGCTCAGTAGGAGTAAGTTCACGGGGCTTCAAGACTCTCTCCAGCATATCCTGAATCTCCTTGGCTCCTTCAGGAGAGGTGTTCCCGTGGATAAGAGTTTCGATATGAAGTCGCGTGAGAAGTTCCTTTCCAAAGGCCTGGACATCGGCCGCAGTGATATCTGTTTCGCAAGTCAGTGGCCGCAACCGCCTTCTCCATGACCCAAAAACCAAAACCCACACTCAAGCTCCTTCAACTTTTCTTCTTGGGTCCAGGCAATCTCCTGAGTAGCATAAGAATTGTAGAATCGTCCAATCTTCCAAGGGTCACTCATGCCAAAGTTCTTCCAGTGCAACCTAGTCTAATCACCCACCGACCAGAATCAGTTTCTCTGAACTTATCACACAAACTTAAGACGAGATCGTGGCAAAACACTCACCGCCTCGGCAACTTCCTGAAACCTCGCTTCATCAACCTTGTAGTTAACAAATTTTTCCAACATCTTTTCCGTCAACACTGCAAGTTTATCGCTGAACCCTCCAGCAGAGATTTGGATCCAATGACTTGTATTCCAGAGGTTGAAATTGAGTTCGGCGAGATCGGCATCGTAGACATCTTCGGTAATAGAGTCGGAAAAGAGGTCGCAGAACAAGCGTGAGAGGACAGCGTTTCGGGGAGTGACGTTAAGAATAGGACTGCTTGGCATGTCAGTGTCAAAAAAATTGATAGAGGGCACTCGGCCGTCCAGATACTTACGAGTGAAGCATGACATCCAAATTAGCCTTGGGTAGCCAGAATCGGTCGTCTCGTTTATACCACAATCGAGATAAAGAAGTATCTCTCAAGATGACTGGTCGCTTGGCAGGCTAAGGATGTCCAGATAAATGAGACCTCTGTGACGGATAATGAGAGGGCATCGACTTACCTCCTGAACGTCGAATTTCTGAACATCAAGTTTCTCGGGAATGAACAAGTTCGGGCCAGGGAGCTGCAAGTCTGCTATAGGAGCGCCGCTCATCGCCTAATTGTTCGTAAGCATTGGTACTGAACAGAGTGTGCGCATGTCAAAAATGATTAAATACTTACTTCCTTCAAGAACTCCTCATCAAATTTGACCCTCTTATATTCTGTCCCATAGATGGGTTCCTTGTTCTCGTATTCACCGCTAACATTCTTAGGCAAAACCTTACTAGTCACACCGATATCCGCCCTTCTAGGATCCAACAACTGCAAAGCCCATTCCAGCTCTTGCTGATTGTACTCCTCCACGAGCCATTTGCTGCTTACAATCTTCTCTCGAGGGACGGGGGACTGAAGCCAGGAGGAAAGGTTGGTGCAATAGGAAGAGGTGCGGCCGCGTTCGGCAAAGCGGAATGAGATGTCGGCAATAGCCTTGATCTCGTTGAAGGCATCGACTGAGGGAGGCTGGGAGCGGAGAAGGGAGATGTATTTGAAGACGGTGAGAGCGACGTCTTGGTAATGCTCAAGACCGTCAGGAGTCAAGTCGACAGAAATCTTGAAGAGTGAGAAACCAGCCGCATCGTGGTAGTTGCCTGCAGAAAGGGAGTTGACCCATCCTTTTTTCTTCAAGTACGAGAGAATAGAGCCTCGGCCTTCATGACCAAGGAAATGGGAGATGAAATGGGTGGGTCTAGTCTTGTAGAGGTGATCCATGTCGGGGAAGGGGAACATGAGCTCCAAAGCCCTCATATCCCTCACAGGCTTGGTGAAAGTGAAATACCCAAGCTGCTCTTTTCCATATGGACTCTCATCAAACACAACCCTCACGCCATCCCTGCCGACTTCCGGCTTCCCTTCCGTCCTCACAGGAACATTTTCAAACTTTTCTCTCACCCACTTTTCGAGGGTATCCACGTCTTCCTTGCCTGCAACGGCCAATTTCATTCGCCTCGCGCAGTACTCCTTTTCCCACCATTCGATCAGCTGGCGACGAGGGTCACGACCCGCTTCTTTGGGTATGGACCAGAGAGACTCGTAGTTACCAGTACCGAATTTACCGTAAGGATGGCCGGGCTTGGAGAGATGCTTTTCGAGTTGGTAGAAACGCCAAACATCATTTTGGAGGTTCTTCTTGTGCTCCGAGTCGACAGCCTTGATCTCCCTTTCTGTACAGTCCTGCTTCCTGTCAGGCTTAACATTCTTTACACCTGAAAGACTTCTTACCTCGTTGAATAAAGGTTCAGAGAAGAATCCCGAGAACCTGTCTAGTGCACCCTCGAGCGCATCAGGACTGACATCAAAATAATAGTTGGTAGATGTCATTGCTGTCCAGGCGTTGGAGTGGCCGTTATGAGATGAAAGGTACTGCTGATAGGCGTTCTCTGAAGGATGTGTTTTTGTGCCCATGAAGAGCAAGTGTTCGCTATTGAAACGCTTGAGCACTACTTTCGCTTTGTCCATGGAAACCTCTGACTCACCAAAAGTGAGCACAACCAGGCAGATCATCTGGATCGCTCAAATGGCCAACACCGACATCCATACTAGCCGCAGCCTTGTCCGCCTTGGGATCACTCACAACCACCACCTCGAGGCCATTGGACAAGGTAAAGTACTTGTGTTTCCTATCTTCAGTCGGGGGAAGAATAAGATCAACAGGACCGTTGGCTTTGGGAATGGGTGGGCAAGGCGGGTAAGGTGATTCCATGATTGGTTCTATAGGAAGTTTGATAGGAGGTATTTGCCTGCCGACGGAGATGGAAAAGTATGAGTTAGTAACCGATCTTCCATGATAAAGAAGTAATTACAGTACGAACCTAGACACAGGAGTCGCAAAGCTTCTTTTGAAAAGGGATTGAGCCGTGTTTGAAAGACGGTGAGATTGAAAGGATTGTGTTTTGGTTGTGGGTTTGACGAGTGAAGTGGTAGTGAGATGGCGGCCTGGTACGAGAGTAAATGAGCGTGAGCGGGGGGTGACGAGTCGGTGGAGAGAGCGGTGTGTTCTTGTGAGGTGTGTGGATGCACCTGTGGAGGAAGCGAATGACCGGAGCATGTATAGAAAGCAAAGAGGGATCTTTCTTGCTTTTGTCGTGGGATGTTGCTCGCTCGTACTGGCGGAGAAAGAACAATGAGCACAACGAAATATCTTAAAGTTTCATGTTCCGCCGCTGACGAATCTTCTTTTACTCAATCGGTCTCTCCATCGTCTTCTATATTTATCTCACCTTCTATGTATGGATCGCTAGCATACATAATACAGCTGACTTCAGTATCTCGATTCAAACTGACTCATGCATCAGTCTCTGAACAAGATACAGCACGATCACCAGCACCTTCGAGTCCTCACTTTTTCTGCCAGCCGAAAGAACACCGTTAACGCAAGATACATGGCAGTTATATAATATGATACATCTTTAGATTATTATATACATATAAACAGCCCTTAAAAGCTAAGATGTTGGCCCTCCGAAATGCCGTCCCGCCCATTCCAGCCCCTCCTTCCGACCAAATGTCTCTTCATCACTCGAGCCCTCATTATCCCCTTCCATGGACTCCACATTTTCCCAGCTAGAATTCTTGTACCTCTCTTGCCGCATAGCTTGCATCACTGCCATAGCATACCCTCTGCCAAATTGTTTAAGTGCTTGAACAAGCGTGTCAATGTCGAGTTCTAATGCGGCGGCACCTGTTGTTGATAAAGAGTCAGTTGTCTGCCGAGCAAAGGTTATGCGAGGAAGAAAAAGAGATCGGGAAACTTGCCTAGCTTATCACCGGAAGACTCGCGCCGCTTCATCTCTCTGATCAAAACTTTCGACATGAAACTCCAACTACGGTTCCTCAGTCAGCTCTTTCCCCTTCAAACATTTGCTTCCCGTTGCAAACAGATTACCCACATCATAGCTGTGAACACGTCTAAATCTGAATGTGCGGCTTGCTGCGCAAGATACCTCACTGTCACGGTTAGTCGCTTGGCAATATTTACTGCTGTCGTATTCTCAGCACCAAACACATAGACATCTTCGATGAACATCCATGCACAACCCAGGACCAGATGCTATTTTTACCGTTCATCATTCCTATCAGCTTCTTGCACAGCCGTACAAGCGAGAGAGAAAATACATACGAGCGAGATGATATCCTTTCTCGCACCATTAAAATGCCACGCCTGCACTTTCCCATCCCATTCCAACCAATTCGTCCGCCAATCCTCTGGTAAATCCTCTTCAATAAGTAGTAAAGCCTCGCGAACTTCATTATATGCTTTCGGATTCCTCACTTTTGCTGTCCTCGTCCAGCCTTTATTCTTCCTGAAATCCCCTGCTGTGTCGGTATGATTTGATCCTGAGGAAAAGGTAGGTCCGCTCCCAGACGGAGAAGGGAGGTATTCATACATCTCATCAGGTCTCTTGGGCACGAAGAACGTTGATCCAGAAGATTCAGATCTGTGCCTTTCAATATTTTTATCCCATCCCGGTTCGGGAGGCAGGTACATCAATTTGGAAGCTCGCTCCAAAAGGGTTAATGCTCGTAAACGGATTTTAACCAGGTCTGCATAGTCGTAGCGTAGTGGTCGGGAACGAGGAGGAGATGGAGCGTAAATGGAAGAGATGGAGATATTATCGGCCTCTGTCACTAATCCGAGTTCGTATTCGTGTAGCGGCCTAGGGAAAGGCGTTATAATCGCATCGTCCGGTATCGCCGGCACCCATTGTGTGGATATTGATCCACATCGGTCTACCACAAAGATCGACCAGAAAGCCCATATCCGTTCTCCATGCTCTACTGCATCCACAGGTGGTGGTAGGATATATGACCGACGTCTCATCAGTCCCCCGAAATCAGCAGTCATCTCATGTGCTTCGTTATTATACGATTTCCAAACGGACGATTGTATCTGGTGCAGACCGCAGGCAATCGCCAGTCTCGCAGCTTGGCCAGACATCATCCACGCTTCATGGTACCGCGCTATACTGTATTTGTATACGGCAAGGATGGAGCTCGCTCGGATCGCATCCAAGAGCTTATCTACTTGGGCGATGGCGAGCTCGAGTTGACGGCATGCGATGGAGTGGAAATGGGGTTCGAGGTTGCGGATGGGTTGAGAGGTGGATATGCGAGAGGCCATGGTATACATAGAGTAAAGAAGACAATTGTGTGGACGTTTTGAGAGCGGAAGGGAAAGGCTAAGAAATGTTAGGCATTGGTCAAATTTGAAACGGGTAGACCTACCTAGCCATGAACCGAGGGACATGGAACTCTTGACCAAATAATCTCATACCAGAAAAGAACATATTCAAACTGATATTATTAGCGAACCGCAACCCCGCAACATGGATACAAACTGACAGATGATCCCTTGCGACCTTTGGTAAATCATTAGCATCAAACCAACCCCCAACAAGCTGCATATTCTCCTGCCCCCCTTCGAAATCCGACCCTTGTACTATCCCCGTCGCCCACTGCTCCGCGTTAGACGCAGCAGCGGCTTTGAGAAGGGCAGCCATATCCTCATGCACGTTTGCGTTCGCCGATGCTAATTCCGCAACGACCGAGGGATTTTCAGGTAGAGCCTCTGAAACGACAGACGTGCAAAAATTGTTATTGAGGAAAGGAAGTTTGGGCAGAGAAGTGTACGATTGTGGCATGCGTTCAGTAGCAGTGGAAGAGGGGAAGGGTTGAGCAGTGTGTGGATTAATATTGGCATGGGCAGGGTTGAGGTAAGATGGAGAGGCCAGCGGCGCTGGAGACTGGCCGAAGGCCGTGGGTAATTGTTGTTGTTCCTGTTGCGGTACGGGTTCGGCTAGACCAGTAGAAGTTTGAAAGGAGTTGATCATGTTCATGAATGTGGGATCGAGGGTAGAAAAATCGAAAGCTTGTTCTGCTTGAGGTTGAGGCTGGGACATTATCGAGCCCATGCTTCCAAAGATGGATCCTCCGAAACTGGGAAACAAATTGGAATCGTCGCCAGCCGGCGGTATAGCAGGATATTTGCCTCCAAACAAGTTGACGTCAATTGTCTCATTGTTCAATAATGAGTAAGAGGTCGACGTGGATGTTTGCTGGGGTAAAGCTGTGGCTTCTGAGGGAGTGTAGCCTGAAGACTGATGCGGCAGAGGCGGCGTAGATCCGCTCGCCTGTAGTCCTGATCCGGATGGTGCCCCATCACCCTTCATTGCACCATTCTTCAGTAAGCCCTCCAGCTGAGCGACCTTTTCCTCAAGTTGCTGTACTCTGCTTGTGGGTTTCCTGACATCGTAAACACATTCGCGGCCGATTTTTGCACAGTGAGTGCAGGTGGGCTTTGTGGCTGAGCAACGAATTCTGCGCTTCCTGCAGTAGAGGCAGGCATCTCCCCGCTTGAGTGGCGGAGGATGTAACTGAGCGTCCTCTTTGGGCATAGCTGCGCGCCGGGAGCTGTGGGTCAACAAGCTGTGAGCGTACGAAATACTGTACTCAGTAATGTGCAGCGGGCGCGAACCGGCGATCATCATTCATCAGGAACAGACAGGTTCCCCCCCAAGTATAGTAGGTTTGGTTCCGTCGGCCCGAGACGGGACTCTTCTCTATCATCTGTCGCAGTTCCAGCTCCACATCACCGCCTCTACACATATCCACAATGGCAGAAAACTACCAGAAGAAGGAGCTCCTTGCTCTCATGAATACCGGCGGCAACAAAGTCTGTGTAGACTGCAACGCCCCCTCCCCTCAATGGGCATCCGTTAGCTACGGCATCTTCATCTGTCTCGAATGCTCAGGCGTGCACAGAGGATTCGGTGTACACATCTCCTTCGTCAGGAGTATCACCATGGACAAATGGTCAGACGAGCAGCTGAACAAGATGAAGGTGTGTGCCCTGGGCTTGGCCTTTTGGGAATCGTTGGCTGACTATGAGCAGACGGGAGGTAACGAAAAGTTCAAGGATTTTATGGAAAACTATGGCCCTGAAGGTGGATATACCAAGGGTATGGGCATGCAAGAAAAGTACAATTCCTGGGCTGCTGCACAATACCGTGAAAAGGTCAGCAATTTCTTCATTCTCTTGGCCGTATCGAGGCTCATTCACCTTGTAGCTCACCGCTGAATGTGCCGGCCAACCATGGTCAGCCTCTTCTCCTCCCGCCAACTTTGGCCTCCCCTCTCGCCCAGCGTCCTCTCAAACCACTCGTAAATCCAGAGCTGCAGGCGGTATCACCGGCTCTTCCCTCAACCCTTCTCGAACCAACAGCCCTTCCATCCCACAAGGATCCGACGATCTCTATGGCCAGAAATCTGCCAATGAAGCGTTCTTCGAACGAATGGGCAACGCCAATGCCACTCGCCCCGATCATCTTCCTCCTTCTCAAGGTGGAAAGTACAGCGGCTTCGGATCGACCCTTGAGCCAGACGTGGCCTCTTCTCACCCTTCCTACTCTCTCAGCAGTCACGCCGCCCCTACTCTCGATGAGTTCCAACGCAACCCTCTCGGTGCGCTCACCAAGGGATGGGGCCTCTTCTCCTCTGCTATCGTCTCTGCCGGTAGGGAGATCAACAACGCTGTTGTCCAACCGGGTCTGGACCGCGCCCAAGCACTTGCAGCAGGTGAGAACTCTGAAGAATGGAAACGATATGTCAATCAAGCCTCGGCACAGGCGAAAGATGCCGGTGGATGGTTGGGTCAGCGGGCACACGAAGGCTGGGAGGGTCTTAATGATGTAGCCAAAACGAAAGGAGGGGTAGATTTGAATGAAAGTTTCGGCAAGTTGGGTTTGGGCAAGAGTAGTATTCCCGGTTCAAGGGGTTACGGTCAAGCGGGCGCATTGGATAGAGCAGAGGATGGATTGCTCAGTCCGCATGGTGCTGGGAATGACGACGAGGAGGACTTTTTCGAGTCTTGGGGTGCCACGCCCACTGCTTCTACCACGAGTGCAACTACTGGTGCAAAATCCATAGCGGACAAGGGCAAGAAGAAGGATGACGAGAAGAATGAGTAATGGAACAATGATTAAAGCTTGGATTTTTGAGTGGGTTTCTTTGACCATTAAAGGAGGGCATTTTGGCGATTTGTGGCATTGATAGATTTGTACATTTCTATACTCTACAAATGATACCCTTATACACATCGGACATCAGATTTCCCTTGTTTACAATTGTCCATCCTCTAAA